>NW_027485403.1:0-39277 GCF_050908995.1 Andrena cerasifolii
CTCGTTTTACTCGTTTTACTCGTTTTACTCGTTTTACTCGCTTTACTCGCTTTACTCTTTTTACTCGTTTTACTAGTTTTGCTCGTTTTACTCGTTTTACTCGTTTTACTCGTTTTACTCGTTTTACTCGTTTTACTAGTTTTGCTCGTTTTACTAGTTTTGCTCGTTTTACTCGTTTTACTCGTATTACTCGTTTTACTCGTTTTACTCGTTTTACTCGTTTTACTCGTTTTACTCGTTTTACTCGTTTTACTCGTTTTACTCGTTTTACTCGTTTTACTCGTTTTACTCGTTTTACTCGTTTTACTCGTTTTACACGTTTTACTCGTTTTACTCGTTTCACTCGTTTCACTCGTTTCACTCGTTTTACTCGTTTTACTCGTTTCACTCGTTTCACTCGTTTCACTCGTTTGACTCGTTTGACTCGTTTTACTCGTTTTACTCGTTTTACTCGTTTTACTCGTTTTACTCGTTTTACTAGTTTTACTAGTTTTACTCGTTTTACTCGTTTTACTCGTTTTACTCGTTTTACTCGTTTTACTCGTTTCACTCGTTTGACTCGTTTCACTCGTTTTACTCGTTTTACTCGTTTTACTCGTTTTACTCGTTTTACTCGTTTTACTCGTTTTACTCGTTTTACTCGTTTTACTAGTTTTGCTCGTTTTACTAGTTTTGCTCGTTTTACTAGTTTTGCTCATTTTACTCGTTTTACTCGTTTTACTCGTTTTACTCCTTTTACTCGTTTTACTCGTTTTACTCGTTTTACTCGTTTTACTAGTTTTGCTCGTTTTACTAGTTTTGCTCGTTTTACTAGTTTTGCTCGTTTTACTCGTTTTACTCGTTTTACTCGTTTTACTCGTTTTACTAGTTTTGCTCGTTTTACTCGTTTTGCTCGTTTTACTCGTTTTACTCGTTTTACTCGCTTTACTCTTTTTACTCGTTTTACTAGTTTTGCTCGTTTTACTCGTTTTACTCGTTTTACTCGTTTTACTCGTTTTACTCGTTTTACTCGTTTTACTCGTTTTACTAGTTTTGCTCGTTTTACTAGTTTTGCTCGTTTTACTCGTTTTACTCGTTTTACTCGTTTTACTCGTTTTACTCGTTTTACTCGTTTTACTCGTTTTACTCGTTTTACTCGTTTTACTCGTTTTACTCGTTTTACTCGTTTTACTCGTTTTACTCGTTTTACTCGTTTTACTCGTTTTACTCGTTTTACTCGTTTTACTCGTTTTACTCGTTTTACTCGTTTTACTCGTTTTACTCGTTTTACTCGTTTTACTCGTTTTACTCGTTTTACTCGTTTTACTCGTTTTACTCGATTTTCTCGTTTTACTCGTTTTACTCGTTTTACTCGTTTTACTCGTTTTACTCGTTTTACTCGTTTTACTCGTTTTACTCGTTTTACTCGTTTTACTCGTTTTACACGTTTTACTCGTTTTACTCGTTTTACTCGTTTTACTAGTTTTGCTCGTTTTACTCGTTTTGCTCGTTTTACTCGTTTTACTCGTTTTACTCGTTTTACTCGTTTTACTCGTTTTACTCGTTTTACTCGTTTTACTCGTTTTTCTCCTTTTTCTCGTTTTACTAATTTTACTCGTTTTACTCGTTTTACTCGTTTTACTCGTTTTACTCGCTTTACTCGTTTCACTCGTTTTACTCGTTTTACTCGTTTTACTCGTTTTACTCGTTTCACTCGTTTTACTCGTTTCACTCGTTTTACTCGTTTTACTCGTTTTACTCGTTTCACTGGTTTTACTCGTTTCACTCGTTTTACTCGTTTTACTCGTTTTACTCGTTTTACTCGTTTTACTCGATTTTCTCGTTTTACTCGTTTTACTCGTTTTACTCGTTTTACTCGTTTTACTCGTTTTACTCGTTTTACTCGTTTTACTCGTTTTACTCGTTTTACACGTTTTACTCGTTTTACTCGTTTTACTCGTTTTACTAGTTTTGCTCGTTTTACTCGTTTTGCTCGTTTTACTCGTTTTACTCGTTTTACTCGTTTTACTCGTTTTACTCGTTTTACTCGTTTTACTCGTTTTTCTCCTTTTTCTCGTTTTACTAATTTTACTCGTTTTACTCGTTTTACTCGTTTTACTCGTTTTACTCGCTTTACTCGTTTCACTCGTTTTACTCGTTTTACTCGTTTTACTCGTTTTACTCGTTTCACTCGTTTTACTCGTTTCACTCGTTTTACTCGTTTTACTCGTTTTACTCGTTTCACTGGTTTTACTCGTTTCACTCGTTTTACTCGTTTTACTCGTTTTACTCGTTTTACTCGTTTCACTGGTTTTACTCGTTTTACTCGTTTTACTCGTTTTACCCGTTTTACTCGATTTACTCGTTTTACTCGTTTTACTCGCTTTACTCGTTTCACTCGTTTTACTCGTTTTACTCGTTTTACTCGTTTTACTCGTTTTACTCGTTTTACTCGTTTTACTCGTTTTACTCGTTTCACTAGTTTTGCTCGTTTTACTAGTTTTGCTCGTTTTACTAGTTTTGCTCGTTTTACTCGTTTTACTCGTTTTACTCGTTTTACTCGTTTTACCCGTTTTACTCGTTTTAATCGCTTTACTCGTTTTACTCGTTTTACTCGCTTTACTCGCTTTACTCTTTTTACTCGTTTTACTAGTTTTGCTCGTTTTACTAGTTTTGCTCGTTTTACTAGTTTTGCTCGTTTTACTAGTTTTGCTCGTTTTACTCGTTTTACTCGTTTTACTCGTTTTACTCGTTTTACTCGTTTTACTCGTTTTACTCGTTTCACTCGTTTCACTCGTTTGACTCGTTTCACTCGTTTTACTCGTTTTACTAGTTTTGCTCGTTTTACTAGTTTTGCTCGTTTTACTCGTTTTACTCGTTTTACTCGTTTTACTCGTTTTACTCGTTTTACTCGTTTTACTCGTTTTACTCGTTTTACTCGTTTTACTCGCTTTACTCGCTTTACTCTTTTTACTCGTTTTACTCGTTTTACTAGTTTTGCTCGTTTTACTCGTTTTACTCGTTTTACTCGTTTTACTCGTTTTACTCGTTTTACTCGTTTTACTCGTTTTACTAGTTTTGCTCGTTTTACTAGTTTTGCTCGTTTTACTCGTTTTACTCGTATTACTCGTTTTACTCGTTTTACTCGTTTTACTCGTTTTACTCGTTTTACTCGTTTTACTCGTTTTACTCGTTTTACTCGTTTTACTCGTTTTACTCGTTTTACTCGTTTTACTCGTTTTACTCGTTTTACACGTTTTACTCGTTTTACTCGTTTTACTCGTTTTACTCGTTTCACTCGTTTCACTCGTTTCACTCGTTTCACTCGTTTTACTCGTTTTACTCGTTTCACTCGTTTCACTCGTTTCACTCGTTTGACTCGTTTGACTCGTTTTACTCGTTTTACTCGTTTTACTCGTTTTACTCGTTTTACTCGTTTTACTAGTTTTACTAGTTTTACTCGTTTTACTCGTTTTACTCGTTTTACTCGTTTTACTCGTTTTACTCGTTTTACTCGTTTTACTCGTTTTACTCGTTTTACTCGTTTTACTCGTTTAACTCGTTTTACTCGTTTTACTCGTTTTACTCGTTTTACTCGTTTTACTCGTTTCACTCGTTTTACTCGTTTTACTCGTTTCACTCGTTTCACTCGTTTCACTCGTTTGACTCGTTTCACTCGTTTTACTCGTTTTACTCGTTTTACTCGTTTTACTCGTTTTACTCGTTTTACTCGTTTTACTCGTTTTACTCGTTTTACTCGTTTTACTCGTTTTACTAGTTTTGCTCGTTTTACTCGTTTTACTCGTTTTACTCGTTTTACTCGTTTTACTCGTTTTAATCGCTTTACTCGTTTTACTCGTTTTACTCGCTTTACTCGCTTTACTCTTTTTACTCGTTTTACTAGTTTTGCTCGTTTTACTCGTTTTACTCGTTTTACTCGTTTTACTCGTTTTACTCGTTTTACTAGTTTTGCTCGTTTTACTAGTTTTGCTCGTTTTACTCGTTTTACTCGTTTTACTCGTATTACTCGTATTACTCGTTTTACTCGTTTTACTCGTTTTACTCGTTTTACTAGTTTTGCTCGTTTTACTCGTTTTGCTCGTTTTACTCGTTTTACTCGTTTTACTCGCTTTACTCTTTTTACTCGTTTTACTAGTTTTGCTCGTTTTACTCGTTTTACTCGTTTTACTCGTTTTACTCGTTTTACTCGTTTTACTCGTTTTACTAGTTTTGCTCGTTTTACTAGTTTTGCTAGTTTTACTCGTTTTACTCGTTTTACTCGTATTACTCGTATTACTCGTTTTACTCGTTTTACTCGTTTTACTCGTTTTACTCGTTTTACTAGTTTTGCTCGTTTTGCTCGTTTTACTCGTTTTACTCGTTTTACTCGTTTTACTCGTTTTACTCGTTTTACTCGTTTTACTCGTTTTACTCGTTTTACTCGTTTCACTCGTTTTACTCGTTTCACTCGTTTCACTCGTTTCACTCGTTTCACTCGTTTCACTCGTTTCACTCGTTTGACTCGTTTCACTCGTTTCACTCGTTTTACTCGTTTTACTCGTTTTACTCGTTTTACTCGTTTTACTCGTTTTACTCGTTTTACTCGTTTTACTCGTTTTACTCGTTTTACTCGTTTTACTCGTTTTACTCGTTTTACTCGTTTTACTCGTTTTACTCGTTTTACTCGTTTTACTCGTTTTACTCGTTTTACTCGTTTTACTCGTTTTACTCGTTTTACTCGTTTTACTCGTTTTACTCGTTTTACTCGTTTTACTCGTTTTACTCGTTTTACTCGTTTTATTCGTTTTACTCGTTTTACTCGTTTTACTCGTTTTACTCGTTTTACTCGTTTTACTCGTTTTACTCGTTTTACTCGTTTTATTCGTTTTACTCGTTTTACTCGTTTTACTCGTTTTACTCGTTTTACTCGTTTTACTCGTTTTACTCGTTTTACTCGTTTTAATCGTTTTACTCGTTTCACTCGTTTCACTCGTTTCACTCGTTTCACTCGTTTCACTCGTTTCACTCGTTTCACTCGTTTCACTCGTTTCACTCGTTTCACTCGTTTCACTCGTTTTACTCGTTTTACTCGTTTTACTCGTTTTACTCGTTTTACTCGTTTTACTCGTTTTACTCGTTTTACCCGTTTTACTCGTTTTACTCGTTTTACTCGTTTTACTAGTTTTGCTCGTTTTAATCGCTTTACTCGTTTTAATCGCTTTACTCGCTTTACTCGTTTTACTCGTTTTACTCGTTTTACTCGTTTTACTCGTTTTACTCGTTTTACTCGTTTTACTCGTTTTACTCGTTTTACTCGTTTTACTCGTTTCACTCGTTTCACTCGGTTCACTCGTTTCACTCGGTTCACTCGTTTCACTCGGTTCACTCGTTTGACTCGTTTCACTCGTTTTACTCGTTTCACTCGTTTTACTCGTTTTACTCGTTTTACTCGTTTTACTCGTTTTACTCGTTTTACTCGTTTTACTCGTTTTACTCGTTTTACTCGTTTTACTCGTTTTACTCGTTTTACTCGTTTTACTCGTTTTACTCGTTTTACTCGATTTTCTCGTTTTACTCGTTTTACTCTTTTTACTCGTTTTACTCGTTTTACTCGTTTTACTCGTTTTACTCGTTTTACTCGTTTTACTCGTTTTACTCGTTTTACTCGTTTTACTCGTTTTACTCGTTTTAATCGTTTTACTCGTTTCACTCGTTTCACTCGTTTCACTCGTTTCACTCGTTTCACTCGTTTCACTCGTTTTACTCGTTTTACTCGTTTTACTCGTTTTACTCGTTTTACTCGTTTTACTCGTTTTACTCGTTTTACTCGTTTTACTCGTTTTACTCGTTTTACTCGTTTTACTCGTTTTACTCGTTTTACTCGTTTTACTCGTTTTACTCGTTTTACTCGTTTTACTCGTTTTACTCGTTTTACTCGTTTTACTCGTTTTACTCGTTTTACTCGTTTTACTCGTTTTACTCGTTTTACTCGTTTTACTCGTTTTACTCGTTTTACTCGATTTTCTCGTTTTACTCGTTTTACTCGTTTTAATCGTTTTACTCGTTTTAATCGTTTTACTCGTTTTACTCGTTTCACTCGTTTGACTCGTTTCACTCGTTTTACTCGTTTTACTCGTTTTACTCGTTTTACTCGTTTTACTCGTTTTACTCGTTTTACTCGTTTCACTCGTTTTACTCGTTTTACTCGTTTTACTCGTTTTACTCGTTTTACTCGTTTTACTCGTTTTACTCGTTTTACTCGTTTTATTCGTTTTACTCGTTTTACTCGTTTTACTCGTTTTACTCGTTTTACTCGTTTTACTCGTTTCACTCGTTTTACTCGTTTTACTCGTTTTACTCGTTTTACTCGTTTTACTCGTTTTACCCGTTTTACTCGTTTTAATCGCTTTACTCGTTTTACTCGTTTTACTCGCTTTACTCGCTTTACTCTTTTTACTCGTTTTACTAGTTTTGCTCGTTTTACTAGTTTTGCTCGTTTTACTAGTTTTGCTCGTTTTACTAGTTTTGCTCGTTTTACTCGTTTTACTCGTTTTACTCGTTTTACTCGTTTTACTCGTTTTACTCGTTTTACTCGTTTCACTCGTTTCACTCGTTTGACTCGTTTCACTCGTTTTACTCGTTTTACTAGTTTTGCTCGTTTTACTAGTTTTGCTCGTTTTACTCGTTTTACTCGTTTTACTCGTTTTACTCGTTTTACTCGTTTTACTCGTTTTAATCGCTTTACTCGTTTTACTCGTTTTACTCGCTTTACTCGCTTTACTCTTTTTACTCGTTTTACTAGTTTTGCTCGTTTTACTCGTTTTACTCGTTTTACTCGTTTTACTCGTTTTACTCGTTTTACTAGTTTTGCTCGTTTTACTAGTTTTGCTCGTTTTACTCGTTTTACTCGTATTACTCGTTTTACTCGTTTTACTCGTTTTACTCGTTTTACTCGTTTTACTCGTTTTACTCGTTTTACTCGTTTTACTCGTTTTACTCGTTTTACTCGTTTTACTCGTTTTACTCATTTTACTCGTTTTACTCGTTTTACTCGTTTTACTCGTTTTACACGTTTTACTCGTTTTACTCGTTTTACTCGTTTTACTCGTTTCACTCGTTTCACTCGTTTCACTCGTTTTACTCGTTTTACTCGTTTCACTCGTTTCACTCGTTTCACTCGTTTGACTCGTTTGACTCGTTTTACTCGTTTTACTCGTTTTACTCGTTTTACTCGTTTTACTCGTTTTACTAGTTTTACTAGTTTTACTCGTTTTACTCGTTTTACTCGTTTTACTCGTTTTACTCGTTTTACTCGTTTTACTCGTTTTACTCGTTTTACTCGTTTTACTCGTTTTACTCGTTTTACTCGTTTTACTCGTTTTACTCGTTTTACTCGTTTTACTCGTTTTACTCGTTTCACTCGTTTTACTCGTTTTACTCGTTTCACTCGTTTCACTCGTTTCACTCGTTTCACTCGTTTCACTCGTTTCACTCGTTTCACTCGTTTTACTCGTTTTACTCGTTTTACTCGTTTTACTCGTTTTACTCGTTTTACTCGTTTTACTCGTTTTACTCGTTTTACTCGTTTTACTAGTTTTGCTCGTTTTACTAGTTTTGCTCGTTTTACTCGTTTTACTCGTTTTACTCGTTTTACTCGTTTTACTCGTTTTAATCGCTTTACTCGTTTTACTCGTTTTACTCGCTTTACTCGCTTTACTCTTTTTACTCGTTTTACTAGTTTTGCTCGTTTTACTCGTTTTACTCGTTTTACTCGTTTTACTCGTTTTACTCGTTTTACTAGTTTTGCTCGTTTTACTCGTTTTACTCGTTTTACTCGTATTACTCGTATTACTCGTTTTACTCGTTTTACTCGTTTTACTCGTTTTACTCGTTTTACTCGTTTTACTCGTTTTACTAGTTTTGCTCGTTTTACTCGTTTTACTCGTTTTACTCGTTTTACTCGTTTTACTCGTTTTACTCGTTTTACTCGTTTTACTCGTTTTACTCGTTTTACTCGTTTTATTCGTTTCACTCGTTTCACTCGTTTCACTCGTTTCACTCGTTTTACTCGTTTTACTCGTTTTACTCGTTTTACTCGTTTTACTCGTTTTACTCGTTTTACTCGTTTTAATCGCTTTACTCGTTTTACTCGTTTTACTAGTTTTGCTCGTTTTACTCGTTTTACTCGTTTTACTCGTATTACTCGTATTACTCGTTTTACTCGTTTTACTCGTTTTACTCGTTTTACTCGTTTTACTCGTTTTACTCGTTTTACTAGTTTTGCTCGTTTTACTCGTTTTACTCGTTTTACTCGTTTTACTCGTTTTACTCGTTTTACTCGTTTTACTCGTTTTAATCGTTTTACTCGTTTTAATCGTTTTACTCGTTTTAATCGTTTTACTCGTTTTACTCGTTTTACTCGTTTCACTCGTTTGACTCGTTTCACTCGTTTGACTCGTTTCACTCGTTTTACTCGTTTTACTCGTTTTACTCGTTTTACTCGTTTGACTCGTTTTACTCGTTTTACTCGTTTTACTCGTTTTACTCGTTTTACTCGTTTTACTCGTTTTACTCGTTTTACTCGTTTTACTCGATTTTCTCGTTTTACTCGTTTTACTCGTTTTACTCGTTTTACTCGTTTTACTCGTTTTACTCGTTTTACTCGTTTTACTCGTTTTACTCGTTTTACTCGTTTTACTCGTTTTACACGTTTTACTCGTTTTACTCGTTTTACTCGTTTTACTAGTTTTGCTCGTTTTACTCGTTTTGCTCGTTTTACTCGTTTTACTCGTTTTACTCGTTTTACTCGTTTTACTCGTTTTACTCGTTTTACTCGTTTTTCTCCTTTTTCTCGTTTTACTCGTTTTACTCGTTTTACTCGTTTTACTCGTTTTACTCGTTTTACTCGTTTTACTCGTTTTACTCGTTTTACTCGTTTTACTCGTTTGACTCGTTTTACTCGTTTCACTCGTTTTACTCGTTTTACTCGTTTTACTCGTTTTACTCGTTTTACTCGTTTTACTCGTTTTACTCGTTTTACTCGTTTTACTCGTTTTACTCGTTTTACTCGTTTTACTCGTTTTACTCGTTTTACTCGTTTTACTCGTTTTACTCGTTTTACTCGTTTTACTCGTTTTACTCGTTTTACTCGTTTTACTCGTTTTACTCGTTTTACTCGTTTTACTCGTTTTACTCGTTTACTCGTTTTACTCGTTTTACTCGTTTTACTCGTTTTACTCGTTTTACTCGTTTTACTCGTTTTACCCGTTTTACTCGATTTACTCGTTTTACTCGTTTTACTCGTTTTACTAGTTTTACTCGTTTCACTCGTTTTACTCGTTTCACTCGTTTTACTCGTTTTACTCGTTTTACTCGTTTTACTCGTTTTACTCGTTTTACTCGTTTTACTCGTTTCACTAGTTTTGCTCGTTTTACTAGTTTTGCTCGTTTTACTAGTTTTGCTCGTTTTACTCGTTTTACTCGTTTTACTCGTTTTACTCGTTTTACCCGTTTTACTCGTTTTAATCGCTTTACACGTTTTACTCGTTTTACTCGCTTTACTCGCTTTACTCTTTTTACTCGTTTTACTAGTTTTGCTCGTTTTACTAGTTTTGCTCGTTTTACTAGTTTTGCTCGTTTTACTAGTTTTGCTCGTTTTACTCGTTTTACTCGTTTTACTCGTTTTACTCGTTTTACTCGTTTTACTCGTTTCACTCGTTTCACTCGTTTCACTCGTTTCACTCGTTTCACTCGTTTGACTCGTTTCACTCGTTTTACTCGTTTTACTAGTTTTGCTCGTTTTACTAGTTTTGCTCGTTTACAAGTGTTACTCGTTTTACTCTTTTACTCGTTTTACTCGTTTTACTCGTTTTACTCGTTTTACTCGTTTTAATCGCTTTACTCGTTTTACTCGTTTTACTCGCTTTACTCGCTTTACTCTTTTTTACTCGTTTTACTAGTTTTGCTCGTTTTACTCGTTTTACTCGTTTTACTCGTTTTACTCGTTTTACTCGTTTTACTAGTTTTGCTCGTTTTACTAGTTTTGCTCGTTTTACTCGTTTTACTCGTATTACTCGTTTTACTCGTTTTACTCGTTTTACTCGTTTTACTCGTTTTACTCGTTTGACTCGTTTTACTCGTTTTACTCGTTTTACTCGTTTTACTCGTTTTACTCGTTTTACTCGTTTTACTCGTTTTACTCGTTTTACACGTTTTACTCGTTTTACTCGTTTTACTCGTTTTACTCGTTTCACTCGTTTCACTCGTTTCACTCGTTTTACTCGTTTCACTCGTTTGACTCGTTTGACTCGTTTTACTCGTTTTACTCGTTTTACTCGTTTTACTCGTTTTACTCGTTTTACTCGTTTTACTCGTTTTACTCGTTTTACTCGTTTTTCTCCTTTTTCTCGTTTTACTAATTTTACTCGTTTTACTCGTTTTACTCGTTTTACTCGTTTTACTCGCTTTACTCGTTTCACTCGTTTTACTCGTTTTACTCGTTTTACTCGTTTTACTCGTTTTACTCGTTTTACTCGTTTTACTCGTTTTACTCGTTTTACTCGTTTTACTCGTTTTACTCGTTTTACTCGTTTTACTCGTTTTACTCGTTTTACTCGTTTTACTCGTTTTACTCGTTTTACTCGTTTTAATCGCTTTACTCGTTTTAATCGCTTTACTCGCTTTACTCGCTTTACTCCTTTTACTCGTTTTACTCGTTTTACTCGTTTTACTCGTTTTACTCGTTTTACTCGTTTTACTCGTTTTGCTCGTTTTACTCGTTTTGCTCGTTTTACTCGTTTTACTCGTTTTACTCGTTTTACTCGTTTTACTCGTTTTAATCGCTTTACTCGTTTTAATCGCTTTACTCGCTTTACTCGCTTTACTCCTTTTACTCGTTTTACTCGTTTTACTCGTTTTACTCGTTTTACTCGTTTTACTCGTTTTACTCGTTTCACTCGTTTTACCCGTTTTACTCGTTTTAATCGCTTTACACGTTTTACTCGTTTTACTCGCTTTACTCGCTTTACTCTTTTACTCGTTTTACTAGTTTTGCTCGTTTTACTAGTTTTGCTCGTTTTACTAGTTTTGCTCGTTTTACTCGTTTTACTCGTTTTACTCGTTTTACTCGTTTTACTCGTTTTACTCGTTTCACTCGTTTCACTCGTTTCACTCGTTTGACTCGTTTCACTCGTTTGACTCGTTTCACTCGTTTTACTCGTTTTACTAGTTTTGCTCGTTTTACTAGTTTTGCTCGTTTTACTCGTTTTACTCGTTTTACTCGTTTACTCGTTTTACTCGTTTTACTCGTTTTAATCGCTTTACTCGTTTTACTCGTTTTACTCGCTTTACTCGCTTTACTCTTTTTACTCGTTTTACTAGTTTTGCTCGTTTTACTCGTTTTACTCGTTTTACTCGTTTTACTCGTTTTACTCGTTTTACTAGTTTTGCTCGTTTTACTAGTTTTGCTCGTTTTACTCGTTTTACTCGTATTACTCGTTTTACTCGTTTTACTCGTTTTACTCGTTTTACTCGTTTTACTCGTTTTACTCGTTTTACTCGTTTTACTCGTTTTACTCGTTTTACTCGTTTTACTCGTTTTACTCGTTTTACTCGTTTTACTCGTTTTACACGTTTTACTCGTTTTACTCGTTTTACTCGTTTTACTCGTTTCACTCGTTTCACTCGTTTCACTCGTTTTACTCGTTTCACTCGTTTCACTCGTTTGACTCGTTTGACTCGTTTTACTCGTTTTACTCGTTTTACTCGTTTTACTCGTTTTACTCGTTTTACTCGTTTTACTCGTTTTACTCGTTTTACTAGTTTTACTAGTTTTACTCGTTTTACTCGTTTTACTCGTTTTACTCGTTTTACTCGTTTTACTCGTTTTACTCGTTTTACTCGTTTTACTCGTTTTACTCGTTTTACTCGTTTTACTCGTTTTACTCGTTTTACTCGTTTCACTCGTTTTACTCGTTTCACTCGTTTTACTCGTTTTACTCGTTTCACTCGTTTCACTCGTTTCACTCGTTTGACTCGTTTCACTCGTTTTACTCGTTTTACTCGTTTTACTCGTTTTACTCGTTTTACTCGTTTTACTCGTTTTACTCGTTTTACTCGTTTTACTCGTTTTACTCGTTTTACTAGTTTTGCTCGTTTTACTAGTTTTGCTCGTTTTACTAGTTTTGCTCGTTTTACTCGTTTTACTCGTTTTACTCGTTTTACTCGTTTTACTCGTTTTACTCGTTTTACTCGTTTTAATCGCTTTACTCGTTTTACTCGTTTTACTCGCTTTACTCTTTTTACTCGTTTTACTAGTTTTGCTCGTTTTACTCGTTTTACTCGTTTTACTCGTTTTACTCGTTTTACTCGTTTTACTAGTTTTGCTCGTTTTACTAGTTTTGCTCGTTTTACTCGTTTTACTCGTTTTACTCGTATTACTCGTATTACTCGTTTTACTCGTTTTACCCGTTTTACTCGTTTTACTCGTTTTACTCGTTTTACTCGTTTTACTCGTTTTACTAGTTTTGCTCGTTTTACTCGTTTTACTCGTTTTACTCGTTTTACTCGTTTTACTCGTTTTACTCGTTTCACTCGTTTCACTCGTTTCACTCGTTTCACTCGTTTCACTCGTTTTACTCGTTTTACTCGTTTCACTCGTTTCACTCGTTTGACTCGTTTGACTCGTTTGACTCGTTTCACTCGTTTTACTCGTTTTACTCGTTTTACTCGTTTTACTCGTTTTACTCGTTTTACTCGTTTTACTCGTTTTACTCGTTTTACTCGTTTCACTCGTTTCACTCGTTTCACTCGTTTTACTCGTTTTACTCGTTTTACTCGTTTTACTCGTTTTACTCGTTTTACTCGTTTTACTCGTTTTACTCGTTTTACTCGTTTTACTCGTTTTACTCGTTTTACTCGTTTTACTCGTTTTACTCGTTTTACTCGTTTTACTCGTTTTACTCGTTTTACTCGTTTTACTCGTTTTACTCGTTTTACTCGTTTTACTCGTTTTACTCGTTTTACTCGTTTTACTCGTTTTACTCGTTTTACTCGTTTTACTCGATTTTCTCGTTTTACTCGTTTTACTCGTTTTACTCGTTTTACTCGTTTTACTCGTTTTACTCGTTTTACTCGTTTTACTCGTTTCACTCGTTTCACTCGTTTCACTCGTTTCACTCGTTTCACTCGTTTTACTCGTTTCACTCGTTTCACTCGTTTGACTCGTTTCACTCGTTTCACTCGTTTCACTCGTTTTACTCGTTTCACTCGTTTCACTCGTTTGACTCGTTTCACTCGTTTTACTCGTTTTACTCGTTTTACTCGTTTTACTAGTTTTACTCGTTTTACTCGTTTTACTCGTTTTACTCGTTTTACTCGTTTTACTCGTTTTACTCGTTTTACTCGTTTTACTCGTTTTACTCGTTTTACTCGTTTTACTCGTTTTACTCGTTTTACTCGTTTTACTCGTTTTACTCGTTTTACTCGTTTTACTCGTTTTACTCGTTTTACTCGTTTCACTCGTTTTACTCGTTTTACTCGTTTTACTCGTTTTACTCGTTTTACTCGTTTTACTCGTTTTACTCGTTTTACTCGTTTTACTAGTTTTGCTCGTTTTACTAGTTTTGCTCGTTTTACTCGTTTTACTCGTATTACTCGTTTTACTCGTTTTACTAGTTTTGCTCGTTTTACTCGTTTTACTCGTTTTACTCGTTTTACTCGTTTTACTCGTTTTACTCGTTTTAATCGCTTTACTCGTTTTACTCGTTTTACTCGCTTTACTCGCTTTACTCTTTTTACTCGTTTTACTAGTTTTGCTCGTTTTACTCGTTTTACTCGTTTTACTCGTTTTACTCGTTTTACTCGTTTTACTAGTTTTGCTCGTTTTACTAGTTTTGCTCGTTTTACTCGTTTTACTCGTATTACTCGTTTTACTCGTTTTACTCGTTTTACTCGTTTTACTCGTTTTACTCGTTTTACTCGTTTTACTCGTTTTACTAGTTTTGCTCGTTTTACTCGTTTTACTCGTTTTACTCGTTTTACTCGTTTTACTCGTTTTACTCGTTTTACTCGTTTTACTCGTTTTACTCGTTTTACTCGTTTTACTCGTTTTACTCGTTTTACTCGTTTTACTCGTTTTACTCGTTTCACTCGTTTCACTCGTTTCACTCGTTTGACTCGTTTCACTCGTTTCACTCGTTTGACTCGTTTCACTCGTTTTACTCGTTTCACTCGTTTTACTCGTTTTACTCGTTTTACTCGTTTTACTCGTTTTACTCGTTTTACTCGTTTTACTCGTTTCACTCGTTTTACTCGTTTTACTCGTTTTACTCGTTTTACTCGTTTTACTCGATTTTCTCGTTTTACTCGTTTTACTCGTTTTACTCGTTTTACTCGTTTTACTCGTTTTACTCGTTTTACTCGTTTTACTCGTTTTACTCGTTTTACTCGTTTTACTCGTTTTACTCGTTTTACTCGTTTTACTCGTTTTACTCGTTTTACTCGTTTTACTCGTTTTACTCGTTTTACTCGTTTTACTCGTTTTACTCGATTTTCTCGTTTTACTCGTTTTACTCGTTTTACTCGTTTTACTCGTTTTACTCGTTTTACTCGTTTTACTCGTTTTACTCGTTTTACTCGTTTTACTCGTTTTACTCGTTTTACTCGTTTTACTCGTTTCACTCGTTTCACTCGTTTCACTCGTTTCACTCGTTTCACTCGTTTTACTCGTTTCACTCGTTTCACTCGTTTCACTCGTTTGACTCGTTTGACTCGTTTCACTCGTTTCACTCGTTTTACTCGTTTTACTCGTTTTACTCGTTTTACTAGTTTTACTCGTTTTACTCGTTTTACTCGTTTTACTCGTTTTACTCGTTTTACTCGTTTTACTCGTTTTACTCGTTTTACTCGTTTTACTCGTTTTACTCGTTTTACTCGTTTTACTCGTTTTACTCGTTTTACTCGTTTTACTCGTTTTACTCGTTTTACTCGTTTTACTCGTTTTACTCGTTTTACTCGTTTTACTCGTTTTACTCGTTTTACTCGTTTTACTCGTTTTACTCGTTTTACTCGTTTTACTCGTTTTACTCGTTTTACTCGTTTTACTAGTTTTGCTCGTTTTACTAGTTTTGCTCGTTTTACTAGTTTTGCTCGTTTTACTCGTTTTACTCGTATTACTCGTTTTACTCGTTTTACTCGTTTTACTCGTTTTACTCGTTTTACTCGTTTTACTCGTATTACTCGTATTACTCGTTTTACTCGTTTTACTCGTTTTACTCGTTTTACTCGTTTTACTCGTTTTACTCGTTTTACTCGTTTTACTCGTTTTACTCGTTTTACTAGTTTTGCTCGTTTTACTCGTTTTACTCGTTTTACTCGTTTTACTCGTTTTACTCGTTTTACTCGTTTTACTCGTTTTACTCGTTTTACTCGTTTCACTCGTTTCACTCGTTTCACTCGTTTTACTCGTTTCACTCGTTTTACTCGTTTTACTCGTTTCACTCGTTTCACTCGTTTCACTCGTTTGACTCGTTTCACTCGTTTTACTCGTTTTACTCGTTTTACCTCGTTTTACTCGTTTTACTCGTTTTACTCGATTTTCTCGTTTTACTCGTTTTACTCGTTTTACTCGTTTTACTCGTTTTACTCGTTTTACTCGTTTTACTCGTTTTACTCGTTTTACTCGTTTTACTCGTTTTACTCGTTTCACTCGTTTCACTCGTTTCACTCGTTTCACTCGTTTCACTCGTTTCACTCGTTTCACTCGTTTCACTCGTTTCACTCGTTTTACTCGTTTCACTCGTTTCACTCGTTTGACTCGTTTCACTCGTTTTACTCGTTTTACTCGTTTTACTCGTTTTACTCGTTTTACTAGTTTTACTCGTTTTACTCGTTTTACTCGTTTTACTCGTTTTACTCGTTTTACTCGTTTTACTCGTTTTACTCGTTTTACTCGTTTTACTCGTTTTACTCGTTTTACTCGTTTTACTCGTTTTACTCGTTTTACTCGTTTTACTCGTTTCACTCGTTTTACTCGTTTTACTCGTTTTACTCGTTTTACTCGTTTTACTCGTTTTACTCGTTTTACTCGTTTTACTAGTTTTGCTCGTTTTACTAGTTTTGCTCGTTTTACTAGTTTTGCTCGTTTTACTCGTTTTACTCGTATTACTCGTTTTACTCGTTTTACTAGTTTTACTCGTTTTACTAGTTTTGCTCGTTTTACTCGTTTTACTCGTTTTACTCGTTTTACTCGTTTTACTCGTTTTAATCGCTTTACTCGTTTTACTCGTTTTACTCGCTTTACTCGCTTTACTCTTTTTACTCGTTTTACTAGTTTTGCTCGTTTTACTCGTTTTACTCGTTTTACTCGTTTTACTCGTTTTACTCGTTTTACTAGTTTTGCTCGTTTTACTAGTTTTGCTCGTTTTACTCGTTTTACTCGTATTACTCGTTTTACTCGTTTTACTCGTTTTACTCGTTTTACTCGTTTTACTCGTTTTACTCGTTTTACTCGTTTTACTAGTTTTGCTCGTTTTACTCGTTTTACTCGTTTTACTCGTTTTACTCGTTTTACTCGTTTTACTCGTTTTACTCGTTTTACTCGTTTTACTCGTTTTACTCGTTTTACTCGTTTTACTCGTTTTACTCGTTTTACTCGTTTTACTCGTTTTACTCGTTTTACTCGTTTTACTCGTTTTACTCGTTTTACTCGTTTTACTCGTTTCACTCGTTTCACTCGTTTCACTCGTTTCACTCGTTTGACTCGTTTCACTCGTTTCACTCGTTTGACTCGTTTCACTCGTTTTACTCGTTTTACTCGTTTTACTCGTTTTACTCGTTTTACTCGTTTTACTCGTTTTACTCGTTTTACTCGTTTTACTCGTTTTACTCGTTTTACTCGTTTTACTCGTTTTACTCGTTTTACTCGTTTTACTCGTTTTACTCGTTTTACTCGATTTTCTCGTTTTACTCGTTTTACTCGTTTTACTCGTTTTACTCGTTTTACTCGTTTTACTCGTTTTACTCGTTTTACTCGTTTTACTCGTTTTACTCGTTTTACTCGTTTTACTCGTTTTACTCGTTTTACTCGTTTTACTCGTTTTACTCGTTTTACTCGTTTTACTCGATTTTCTCGTTTTACTCGTTTTACTCGTTTTACTCGTTTTACTCGTTTTACTCGTTTTACTCGTTTTACTCGTTTTACTCGTTTTACTCGTTTTACTCGTTTTACTCGTTTTACTCGTTTTACTCGTTTTACTCGTTTCACTCGTTTTACTCGTTTCACTCGTTTCACTCGTTTCACTCGTTTCACTCGTTTTACTCGTTTCACTCGTTTCACTCGTTTCACTCGTTTGACTCGTTTGACTCGTTTTACTCGTTTTACTCGTTTTACTCGTTTTACTCGTTTTACTAGTTTTGCTCGTTTTACTAGTTTTGCTCGTTTTACTAGTTTTGCTCGTTTTACTCGTTTTACTCGTTTTACTCGTTTTACTCGATTTTCTCGTTTTACTCGTTTTACTCGTTTTACTCGTTTTACTCGTTTTACTCGTTTTACTCGTTTTACTCGTTTTACTCGTTTTACTCGTTTTACTCGTTTTACTAGTTTTGCTCGTTTTACTCGTTTTGCTCGTTTTACTCGTTTTACTCGTTTTACTCGTTTTACTCGTTTTACTCGTTTTACTCGTTTTACTCGTTTTACTCGTTTTACTCGTTTTACTCGTTTTACTCGTTTTACTCGTTTTACTCGTTTTACTCGTTTCACTCGTTTTACTCGTTTCACTCGTTTTACTCGTTTCACTCGTTTTACTCGTTTTACTCGTTTTACTCGTTTTACTCGTTTTACTCGTTTTACTCGTTTTACTCGTTTTACTCGTTTTACTCGTTTTACTCGTTTTACTCGTTTTACTCGTTTTACTCGTTTTACTCGTTTCACTCGTTTTACTCGTTTCACTCGTTTCACTCGTTTCACTCGTTTCACTCGTTTTACTCGTTTCACTCGTTTCACTCGTTTCACTCGTTTGACTCGTTTGACTCGTTTTACTCGTTTTACTCGTTTTACTCGTTTTACTCGTTTTACTAGTTTTGCTCGTTTTACTAGTTTTGCTCGTTTTACTAGTTTTGCTCGTTTTACTCGTTTTACTCGTTTTACTCGTTTTACTCGATTTTCTCGTTTTACTCGTTTTACTCGTTTTACTCGTTTTACTCGTTTTACTCGTTTTACTCGTTTTACTCGTTTTACTCGTTTACTCGTTTTACTCGTTTTACTAGTTTTGCTCGTTTTACTCGTTTTGCTCGTTTTACTCGTTTTACTCGTTTTACTCGTTTTACTCGTTTTACTCGTTTTACTCGTTTTACTCGTTTTACTCGTTTTACTCGTTTTACTCGTTTTACTCGTTTTACTCGTTTCACTCGTTTTACTCGTTTCACTCGTTTTACTCGTTTCACTCGTTTTACTCGTTTTACTCGTTTTACTCGTTTTACTCGTTTTACTAGTTTTGCTCGTTTTACTAGTTTTGCTCGTTTTACTCGTTTTACTCGTATTACTCGTTTTACTCGTTTTACTAGTTTTGCTCGTTTTACTCGTTTTACTCGTTTTACTCGTTTTACTCGTTTTACTCGTTTTACTCGTTTTAATCGCTTTACTCGTTTTACTCGTTTTACTCGCTTTACTCGCTTTACTCTTTTTACTCGTTTCACTCGTTTTACTCGTTTTACTCGTTTTACTCGTTTTACTCGTTTTACTCGTTTTACTCGTTTTACTAGTTTTGCTCGTTTTACTAGTTTTGCTCGTTTTACTCGTTTTACTCGTATTACTCGTTTTACTCGTTTTACTAGTTTTGCTCGTTTTGCTCGTTTTACTCGTTTTAATCGCTTTAATCGCTTTACTCGTTTTACTCGTTTTACTCGCTTTACTCGCTTTACTCTTTTTACTCGTTTTACTAGTTTTGCTCGTTTTACTCGTTTTACTCGTTTTACTCGTTTTACTCGTTTTACTCGTTTTACTAGTTTTGCTCGTTTTACTAGTTTTGCTCGTTTTACTCGTTTTACTCGTATTACTCGTTTTACTCGTTTTACTCGTTTTACTCGTTTTACTCGTTTTACTCGTTTTACTCGTTTTACTCGTTTTACTAGTTTTGCTCGTTTTACTCGTTTTACTCGTTTTACTCGTTTTACTCGTTTTACTCGTTTTACTCGTTTTACTCGTTTTACTCGTTTTACTCGTTTTACTCGTTTTACTCGTTTTACTCGTTTTACTCGTTTTACTCGTTTTACTCGTTTTACTCGTTTTACTCGTTTTACTCCTTTTACTCGTTTTACTCCTTTTACTCGTTTTACTCGTTTCACTCGTTTCACTCGTTTCACTCGTTTCACTCGTTTCACTCGTTTGACTCGTTTCACTCGTTTCACTCGTTTTACTCGTTTTACTCGTTTTACTCGTTTTACTCGTTTTACTCGTTTTACTCGTTTTACTCGTTTTACTCGTTTTACTCGTTTTACTCGTTTTACTCGTTTTACTCGTTTTACTCGTTTTACTCGTTTTACTCGTTTTACTCGTTTTACTCGTTTTACTCGTTTTACTCGTTTTACTCGTTTTACTCGTTTTACTCGATTTTCTCGTTTTACTCGTTTTACCCGTTTTACTCGTTTTACTCGTTTTACTCGTTTTACTCGTTTTACTCGTTTTACTCGTTTTACTCGTTTTACTCGTTTTACTCGTTTTACTCGTTTTACTCGTTTTACTCGTTTTACTCGTTTTACTCGTTTTACTCGTTTTACTCGTTTTACTCGTTTTACTCGTTTTACTCGTTTTACTCGTTTTACTCGATTTTCTCGTTTTACTCGTTTTACTCGTTTTACTCGTTTTACTCGTTTTACTCGTTTTACTCGTTTTACTCGTTTTACTCGTTTTACTCGTTTTACTAGTTTTGCTCGTTTTACTAGTTTTGCTCGTTTTACTCGTTTTACTCGTATTACTCGTTTTACTCGCTTTACTCGCTTTACTCTTTTTACTCGTTTTACTAGTTTTGCTCGTTTTACTCGTTTTACTCGTTTTACTCGTTTTACTCGTTTTACTAGTTTTGCTCGTTTTACTAGTTTTGCTCGTTTTACTCGTTTTACTCGTATTACTCGTTTTACTCGTTTTACTCGTTTTACTCGTTTTACTCGTTTTACTCGTTTTACTAGTTTTACTCGTTTTACTCGTTTTACTCGTTTTACTCGTTTTACTCGTTTTACTCGTTTTACTCGTTTTACTCGTTTTACTCGTTTTACTCGTTTTACTCGTTTTACTCGTTTCACTCGTTTCACTCGTTTCACTCGTTTCACTCGTTTCACTCGTTTCACTCGTTTCACTCGTTTCACTCGTTTCACTCGTTTCACTCGTTTCACTCGTTTCACTCGTTTTACTCGTTTGACTCGTTTTACTCGTTTTACTCGTTTTACTCGTTTTACTCGTTTTACTCGTTTTACTCGTTTTACTCGTTTTACTCGTTTTACTCGTTTTACTCGTTTTACTCGTTTTACTCGTTTTACTCGTTTTACTCGTTTTACTCGTTTTACTCGTTTTACTCGTTTTACTCGTTTTACTCGTTTTACTCGTTTTACTCGTTTTACTCGTTTTACTCGTTTTACTCGTTTTACTCGTTTTACTCGTTTTACTCGTTTTACTCGTTTTACTCGTTTTACTCGTTTTACTCGTTTTACTCGTTTTACTCGTTTTACTCGTTTTACTCGTTTTACTCGTTTTACTCGTTTTACTCGTTTTACTCGTTTTACTCGTTTTACTCGTTTTACTCGTTTTACTCGTTTTACTCGTTTTACTCGTTTTACTCGTTTTACTCGTTTTACTCGTTTTACTCGATTTTCTCGTTTTACTCGTTTTACTCGTTTTACTCGTTTTACTCGTTTTACTCGTTTTACTCGTTTTACTCGTTTTACTCGTTTTACTCGTTTTACTCGTTTCACTCGTTTTACTCGTTTCACTCGTTTCACTCGTTTCACTCGTTTTACTCGTTTTACTCGTTTCACTCGTTTCACTCGTTTCACTCGTTTGACTCGTTTCACTCGTTTTACTCGTTTTACTCGTTTTACTCGTTTTACTCGTTTTAATCGCTTTACTCGTTTTAATCGCTTTACTCGCTTTACTCGCTTTACTCCTTTTACTCGTTTTACTCGTTTTACTCGTTTTACTCGTTTTACTCGTTTTACTCGTTTTACTCGTTTTACTCGTTTCACTCGTTTTACTCGTTTCACTCGTTTTACTCGTTTTACTCGTTTTACTCGTTTCACTGGTTTTACTCGTTTCACTCGTTTTACTCGTTTTACTCGTTTTACTCGTTTCACTGGTTTTACTCGTTTTACTCGTTTTACTCGTTTTACCCGTTTTACTCGATTTACTCGTTTTACTCGTTTTACTCGTTTTACTCGTTTTACTCGTTTTACTCGTTTTACTCGTTTTACTCGTTTCACTCGTTTTACTCGTTTTACTCGTTTTACTCGTTTTACTCGTTTTACTCGTTTTACTCGTTTTACTCGTTTTACTCGTTTCACTAGTTTTGCTCGTTTTACTAGTTTTGCTCGTTTTACTAGTTTTGCTCGTTTTACTCGTTTTACTCGTTTTACTCGTTTTACCCGTTTTACTCGTTTTAATCGCTTTACTCGTTTCACTCGTTTCACTCGTTTGACTCGTTTCACTCGTTTCACTCGTTTTACTCGTTTTACTCGTTTTACTCGTTTTACTCGTTTTACTCGTTTTACTCGTTTTACTCGTTTTACTCGTTTTACTCGTTTTACTCGTTTTACTCGTTTTACTCGTTTTACTCGTTTTACTCGTTTTACTCGTTTTACTCGTTTTACTCGTTTTACTCGTTTTACTCGTTTTACTCGTTTTACTCGCTTTACTCTTTTTACTCGTTTTACTAGTTTTGCTCGTTTTACTCGTTTTACTCGTTTTACTCGTTTTACTCGTTTTACTCGTTTTACTAGTTTTGCTCGTTTTACTAGTTTTTGCTCGTTTTACTCGTTTTACTCGTATTACTCGTTTTACTCGTTTTACTCGTTTTACTCGTTTTACTCGTTTTACTCGTTTTACTCGTTTTACTCGTTTCACTCGTTTTACTCGTTTTACTCGTTTTACTCGTTTTACTCGTTTTACTCGTTTTACTCGTTTTACTCGTTTTACTCGTTTCACTAGTTTTGCTCGTTTTACTAGTTTTGCTCGTTTTACTAGTTTTGCTCGTTTTACTCGTTTTACTCGTTTTACTCGTTTTACCCGTTTTACTCGTTTTAATCGCTTTACTCGTTTCACTCGTTTCACTCGTTTGACTCGTTTCACTCGTTTCACTCGTTTTACTCGTTTTACTCGTTTTACTCGTTTTACTCGTTTTACTCGTTTTACTCGTTTTACTCGTTTTACTCGTTTTACTCGTTTTACTCGTTTTACTCGTTTTACTCGTTTTACTCGTTTTACTCGTTTTACTCGTTTTACTCGTTTTACTCGTTTTACTCGTTTTACTCGTTTTACTCGTTTTACTCGTTTTACTCGCTTTACTCTTTTTACTCGTTTTACTAGTTTTGCTCGTTTTACTCGTTTTACTCGTTTTACTCGTTTTACTCGTTTTACTCGTTTTACTAGTTTTGCTCGTTTTACTAGTTTTGCTCGTTTTACTCGTTTTACTCGTATTACTCGTTTTACTCGTTTTACTCGTTTTACTCGTTTTACTCGTTTTACTCGTTTTACTCGTTTTACTCGTTTTACTAGTTTTGCTCGTTTTACTCGTTTTACTCGTTTTACTCGTTTTACTCGTTTTACTCGTTTTACTCGTTTTACTCGTTTTACTCGTTTCACTCGTTTCACTCGTTTCACTCGTTTCACTCGTTTTACTCGTTTTACTCGTTTTATTCGTTTTACTCGTTTTACTCGTTTTACTCGTTTCACTCGTTTCACTCGTTTCACTCGTTTCACTCGTTTCACTCGTTTTACTCGTTTTACTCGTTTTACTCGTTTTACTCGTTTTACTCGTTTTAATCGCTTTACTCGTTTTACTCGCTTTACTCGCTTTACTCTTTTTACTCGTTTTACTAGTTTTGCTCGTTTTACTCGTTTTACTCGTTTTACTCGTTTTACTCGTTTTACTCGTTTTACTCGTTTTACTAGTTTTGCTCGTTTTTACTAGTTTTACCTCGTTTTACTCGTATTACTCGTTTTACTCGTTTTACTCGTTTTACTCGTTTTACTCGTTTTACTCGTTTTACTAGTTTTGCTCGTTTTACTCGTTTTACTCGTTTTACTCGTTTTACTCGTTTTACTCGTTTTACTCGTTTTACTCGTTTTACTCGTTTTACTCGTTTTACTCGTTTTACTCGTTTTACTCGTTTTACTCGTTTTACTCGTTTTACTCGTTTTACTCGTTTCACTCGTTTCACTCGTTTTACTCGTTTCACTCGTTTCACTCGTTTCACTCGTTTCACTCGTTTCACTCGTTTCACTCGTTTGACTCGTTTCACTCGTTTTACTCGTTTCACTCGTTTTACTCGTTTTACTCGTTTTACTCGTTTTACTCGTTTTACTCGTTTTACTCGTTTTACTCGTTTTACTCGTTTTACTCGTTTTACTCGTTTTACTCGTTTCACTCGTTTCACTCGTTTCACTCGTTTCACTCGTTTCACTCGTTTCACTCGTTTCACTCGTTTCACTCGTTTCACTCGTTTCACTCGTTTCACTCGTTTCACTCGTTTCACTCGTTTCACTCGTTTTACTCGTTTTACTCGTTTTACTCGTTTTACTAATTTTACTCGTTTTACTCGTTTTACTCGTTTTACTCGTTTTACTCGTTTTAATCGCTTTACTCCTTTTACTCGTTTTACTCGTTTTACTCGTTTTACTCGTTTTACTCGTTTTACTCGTTTTACTCGTTTTACTCGTTTTACTCGTTTTACTCGTTTTACTCGTTTTACTCGTTTTACTCGTTTTACTCGTTTTACTCGTTTTACTCGTTTACTCGTTTTACTCGTTTTACTCGTTTTAATCGCTTTACCTCGTTTTAATCGCTTTACTCGCTTTACTCGCTTTACTCCTTTTACTCGTTTTACTCGTTTTACTCGTTTTACTCGTTTTACTCGTTTTACTCGTTTTACTCGTTTTACTCGTTTTACTCGTTTCACTCGTTTTACTCGTTTTACTCGTTTCACTGGTTTTACTCGTTTTACTCGTTTTACTCGTTTTACTCGTTTTACTCGTTTTAATCGCTTTACTCGTTTTAATCGCTTTACTCGCTTTACTCGCTTTACTCCTTTTACTCGCTTTACTCCTTTTACTCGTTTTACTCGTTTTACTCGTTTTTCTCGTTTTACTCGTTTTACTCGTTTTACTCGTTTTACTCGTTTTACTCGTTTTACTCGTTTTACTCGTTTTACTCGTTTTACTCGTTTTACTCGTTTTACTCGTTTTACTCGTTTTACTCGTTTTACTCGTTTTACTCGTTTTACTCGTTTCACTCGTTTCACTCGATTTACTCGTTTTACTCGTTTCACTCGTTTCACTCGTTTCACTCGTTTTACTCGTTTTACTCGTTTGACTCGTTTTACTCGTTTTACTCGTTTTACTCGTTTTACTCGTTTTACTCGTTTTACTCGTTTTACTCGTTTTACTCGTTTTACTCGTTTCACTCGTTTTACTCGTTTCACTCGTTTTACTCGTTTCACTCGTTTTACTCGTTTCACTCGTTTTACTCGTTTCACTCGTTTTACTCGTTTCACTCGTTTTACTCGTTTCACTCGTTTTACTCGTTTCACTCGTTTTACTCGTTTCACTCGTTTTACTCGTTTCACTCGTTTTACTCGTTTCACTCGTTTTACTCGTTTCACTCGTTTTACTCGTTTCACTCGTTTTACTCGTTTCACTCGTTTTACTCGTTTCACTCGTTTTACTCGTTTCAC
This sequence comes from Andrena cerasifolii, assembly GCF_050908995.1. NCBI lineage: Eukaryota > Metazoa > Arthropoda > Insecta > Hymenoptera > Andrenidae > Andrena > Andrena cerasifolii. The sequence goes on from NW_027485403.1 coordinate 24,913, forward strand.
TCGTTTTACTCGTTTCACTCGTTTTACTCGTTTCACTCGTTTTACTCGTTTCACTCGTTTTACTCGTTTCACTCGTTTTACTCGTTTCACTCGTTTTACTCGTTTCACTCGTTTTACTCGTTTTACTCCTTTTACTCCTTTTACTCGTTTTACTCCTTTTACTGGTTTTACTCCTTTTACTGGTTTTACTCGTTTTACTCGCTTTACTCGCTTTACTCTTTTTACTCGTGTGACGTCCCACTATTTTTCGCGCAGTCGTAATTAGAGTCTTCCCCACAAATAACCCCAAATCTTCGCCAAAATCCCTCGAATTCAAATCTTACCCCTTTTTCCCAACTACCGACCACCTTGACGATATACCTTAGCGGTCCCTATCTCAAGATGATCTACTACGAAATCCCCTTCCCTCTACGCCCTACGAGGCACGATCTCCTCCCTCACCTTCAAAGTCTAAACAAGTCCCTCGTCCCAAAAACCCTCTTACATCGAGACTACGTCTCACGACCTCCCTACGACCCACCGAGTCAAAGCCACTCTTACCCCGTTCCAATCAAAACACGCAAACCACATGTAACTAGTTTGAGTCCCCCTTCTCGAGCGCCCCTCATAAAAACCCCGGAAATAATATTGCGAAGTCCTTTTCGAATGCCCTTTATAAAAAACCCGGAAGTCTTATTGCGACGCATATTTCGTGCATGAGTCACGGTGCATACCGCGCACACCCCTCATACCTAAACACTGTATAAATACAAGGGCCCCAGAGGCCGTAGCACTCTTCTTCTACGGGCTCTTCTTCTACGGACTCTTCTTCTACGGGCTCTTCTTCTACGGACTCTTCTTCTACGGACTCTTCTTCTACGGACTCTTCTTCTACGGAAAGTTCTTCCATAGAGACAGTTCAAAGAAAGTAACAATTTAACTAACGTGCAGTAAATTCAGTGCAACTACTCTCGACGAGAGATTCACTTTCGACAACAACTGTGAGCAATTAATATTACTTATTATAACACTGCATATCATCGCCATTTATATTACACTTTCTTGCTTATGCTTTTCTTATTATTGCTTATCGTTTATATCATCTTAACATTCCTAACGCTTATTGCTTTTCATATTCTTGTCTATTGCTAATACTCGCATATTTCATGTTCATCTATATATTGCTATTGTTTACCATTTATATAAATGTTTTGTGCTAATGCTCAACGTCCCACGCATTATTATAATATTACCACATATGCTTTGAACTGAATAAACGTTCTTATTCTAAATAACGCTTCGAATTATTGTAGTGATCCTTCGGTTACGGAATTACCGAATCATAACAAGCCACTGCAACAGCTGATCTCGGTTCGCGAACTCCGGGATTTCTTACAGTGTTTACAAGGCTTACTTTCGTATAGGCCTTGTACGACCATACCGTTACCTCTATTATAAAGAAATATAACGCGAAGTTTCTTATATTAATGCAACGGTAAATCCAATTATCAGGACTTTAAATACCCATGCTTGTGTCTAACGGGTGTCACTCTGGTGCTTGATTACTGCTTTACCTTCCCTGGTTGCTTGCGCCGCGAAACTTGTTTTCGTGCCTAACTCCCATCGTGCCTAGTGCCGCGAAACCTGTTTTCGTGCCTAACTCCCATCGTTCCTAGTGCCGCGAAACCTGTTTTCGTGCCTAACTCCTGCCTCACTTTGTGCCGCGAAACTAGTTTTCGTGCCAAAGTCCTATCCTGCTTAGTGCCGCGAAGCTGGTTTTCGTGCCTAAACTCCCCCAACTAGCCTTGTGTCGCGAAACTGGTTTTCGTGCCAAGGCTTCCTCCCGATCTACCCCAACTATGTCATTCCCCTAAAAAAGACCTTCACCCGGGACGTGACATAAATTTGGTGACAGCGGTGGGATGTTCGTCTACCGTTAACAAAGAATAGGTTCTTTGTATATACGGTACCCACAACGTCCCTATATCTAGAATGTGCATTACATACCCTCTTCGAAGCGTGCTATCTTACCGGAGCCGCAGACTACAAAGCATTTCAGCATATTTGAATGCGCTGATCTGCGTTTCTGGCGGCATAGCAACAACCACGGACGGCAGCGAGATTTGCCTAAATTGCTCTAGCTTTTCGCCTGCAGATACGGTAGAAGTATATTGGACCCATTATTATTATACGTATAACGTACCTAAATATTGCCCTCGGTGCAGAAATCCTCTAATTCCAGGGCGCCCCATAAGTAACTGCGACGAGTGCTCAGAAAGTTACCTCCTCTCAAATAAGAGCTACATTAGATTTGATAATTTTACCCAGGTTTAAAACACCTTGATTTTTAAATAACGGCTACCGGACGCTGAAAACATTAGAATATTTCTAAGGCAACCCCAAACAATACAACCATGTCTGTGTACGGCGAAACCGACGACTCTTGCGTACTAGACCAAATCGCGGGCGCTTCCGCTAACGCTGTAAACTCCGCTACCGCCGAATTAATGGAGAAAGTGCAATTATTACGACAGAAACAAGCCGAAATCGAGAGCTTGCACGGGAAATACATTAGAAACCCGGAATCCAATACGCACTCGGACATAGCTACAGGCTCGAGGCACCCCGCGCCTGAAGGCCTCTCCGATCAAATTCACGCCATCCGCGAGATGATAGAAAAACTTCTCGTACCCCCGCCAACGGCGAACAATTTCGCCACTCCAGGTTACTCCCGTTTCGATAGGAAACCGGTATTAAATTTCGGGGACATTTCGGACCAAGGTCCATCGCCCCAGATCAAATTGAAAGACGCCGTAGAAACGGTCCCAAAGTTTAATGGTCACAACATGTCTGTGTTGCAATTCGCGAGAGCCTGCAACAGGGCTAAGGCTCTGATTCCCTCGCAAGCCGAACCCCAGCTAACGAGGTTGTTGAGAAATAAGCTGCAAGACCATGCGTACTTGGCCGTTGAGGATCGGGCCTTCGACTCCGTAAACGACCTAATTAAGCAACTCAAACGTACCTTTTCTCCTGCTAAATCATCGGACCACTATCGTGGGGAACTCGCTAACGTCATAAAAGGAAACAACGAGCACATACTGGAATACATTTCACGCGTTAAGGACCTCCGATTCGCCATTCTAGAAGAGGACAGAGAATACTACCGCGACTTCGCGCGAAATCGCCCTCAGGAATTAGATCGGCTAACCCTAGATTCGTTCGTCGATGGACTTCCCCCCCACATTAGGATGAGGCTACAGCAACACCAATTCGATACGCTCGACGAAGCGTTCGATCAAGCCGTGCTCGTAGACAAGAAGATTGACAGGGACCGCCTACGATTTTCGGAGCAGAAGACTCCGAAATTAACTTGCCAACTCTGCAACAAAACGGGCCACGACGCGCGGTCCTGTCGAAGTAATCAAGGTTCAACCGCCCAACCTTACGAAAGGCATCCTCCAAACCGCGCTGCGGAATATGGACACCAAGCGCCCAAACCTCTGCTCCCTTACTGGGACAAAAACCGACCTCCTCCTTCAAGGCCTACGGAGCTACGAATTTGTGGATATTGTAAGAAGCCCGGCCATTTGATCTCGGAATGCAGGAAACGTATGTTTAATAACAACGACCGAAACCCTGGAACCTTCCGACAAAGGGATTCGGGAAACGCCCCGCCCCCACGGACAACTATGGATGCGTACCGTGGAACGGGCCAAACAGGAGCGCGTCCAATCATAATACAAGCGGACACGGAAAGACCGCTACTAGAATCGCCACCGCGCAACTAAACACCGATGGTAAGGTCCCATCCGTAATAATCCAATCCACGGACTTCGGGAAAACGCCCGAATTAATGATCGATACCGGCTCGGAGGTAAATTTGTTAAAAATCCAGGCCGTAAAGCGATTCCAAGACATCGACCCGGGAAACCAAGTATTATTGAGAGGTATTTCACATGATCCCGTCTCTACCCTTGGAACAATAAGAGTAACCATCTTGGGCAACGACGTCACGTTCCATGTAGTCGACGACGACTTCCCAATTAAAACCCAAGGAATATTAGGGTCAGAATTTTTAATGGAACGCGACGTAACAATAAACTACTTAGAAAAGCGTTTAGAGTTCCACGGAACTTCAATTCCGTTTGTAGACAGGAACCCGATCGTATTAACCGCTAGATCAAAGACCACCTTCTTCGTACATGTAGGTAACCCGAATATAGAAGAAGGGTATTTGCCCCGGTTAGACCTAGGTACAGGAGTCCATGCCGGTAACGCGCTTGTCCGTAACCAAGACGGCAAGGCATACCTGCAAATAATAAATTCAAATGGGGTAGACACAGCAGTCACAATACCCACCGTTGAACTAGAGGAATTCGACAGGATAATTCCGGAACCCAGACAAAACCGACCAAAAGAGACTACAATGCCGACAGGCACTACTCCCATCCCCGACCTAATAAAAAACAAGTCCCTCTTAGCCCCGGATCCGTCGATCCACTATTTCGAGGCACCCGCGAAGGTGCACTCACCCTCAACCCCTGCGCATTACGCCAAATTTACCCTTCCCCTAACCTCCCTTAAGTCTCTTGCGGTTACGTCTGGATCAAAAACACGGGAAAATTCCGAGGAAACCCCTTCGAGGGTAGAACGAATACTCCAATCAATCTCAACGGAACATATGAATCAAGAGGAAAAACACCATGTCCAAGAAATTATAAGGAAAAATCACGACCTTTTCCATCTACCAGACGAGAAGTTAGGTCATACAAATGTCATCCAGCACAGGATCCAGACGACGGACCCAGTGCCTGTCAACACGAAACAATATCGCTTCCCTCCAGTACATAAGAAGGAAATCGACCAACAAGTACGCAAGCTACTGGAAAATGAAATTGTGAAACCATCGTTGTCTCCTTACAACTCACCCGTCTGGATCGTGTCCAAGAAGCCAGGACCTGATGGGGAACCCCAGTGGCGAATGGTAATAGATTTTAGGGAACTCAACAAAAAGACCGTTCCCGACGCATACCCGCTTCCAAATATCAATGAGATATTGGATCAATTAGGAGGAGCCAAGTACTTCTCCGTGTTTGACCTCGCTTCGGGATTCCACCAAATACCTATGAAGCCGGAAGACGCACCAAAAACAGCATTCTCTACACCTCATGGACACTACGAGTTTGTAAGAATGCCATTTGGGCTTTGTAATGCACCGGCGACTTTCCAACGTCTGATGGACCACACCCTTACGGGGCTCCAGGGCACAGAAATGTTCGTTTATTTGGACGATATCGTCCTCTACGCAAGTTCCCTCACGGAACACTTAATTAAATTTAAAAAACTCGCCCATCGCTTACGAGAGGCAAACCTTAAACTCCAACCTTCCAAATGTAAGTTCCTGCACAGAGAAGTCGCATATTTGGGACACATAATCACCGAGGAGGGTGTGAAACCGGACCAACAAAAAGTCCAAGCAGTCCGGAACTACCCTGCACCTCGCACACCAAAGGGAATCAAAGAATTCCTTGGACTGACCGGATATTACAGAAGGTTTATCCCAGAGTTTTCTAAAACGGCTCGCCCATTAACCTCGTTACTGAAGAAGGACACAGCATTCGCCTGGGGACCGTCCCAGCAAAGCGCCTTCGATCATCTAAGATCAGCATTGCAGAACGAACCTATCCTGCAATATCCAAATTTTGAACTGGAATTTCACGTTACTACAGACGCCTCCGAATATGCTATAGGAGGAATATTGAGTCAAGCTGTCACAGATAAAGAGCTACCGATTGCTTACGCTTCCCGACTCCTGAACAAGGCCGAAATAAATTACTCGACTATAGAAAAGGAACTCTTAGCTATAGTATACTGCGTCAGATACTTCCGACCTTACCTTTATGGAAGGAAATTTATTTTATATACCGACCATCAACCCTTGATTTGGTTACATAAGGTGAAGGACCCGACGTCACGCCTCGTTAGATGGCGCCTAAAACTAGCGGAATATAAATATGAAATTCGCTATCAGCCAGGAAAAAGCAACAAACTTGCCGACGCCCTATCCCGTAACCCTCCTACAGTAGCAGCTTGTCCTGTAAGACCGCGAGAAGAAGCAGACGACGATTGGGAGGACCTATCAGGTACACCAAGTAGCCCCAAGAGGCCTCGGACCGTCAACGCACCAACCTCCGCAGCAACACCTACGGCCAGCACCCATTGGGGAACGATACCCCGAAGAACACAGCCGTACCGAAAAGTGCGCCAAAAGGAAACACCCACGACGAAACCACCAGATTCCTCTCCGAATACCCTACAAGAAACGATGAGTAGTGTAGAGGAGGAGAACCAAGAAGAAGAAAGTGAGCGGTTGAGTACTCCCCATTCAATCATGTCGCCTCCGCGACCATTCACACCACAGGAACCGGATGATCCAGACTCCGAGGCAGTATCAATGGGGTCAAACGAATCGAGTTCAGACTCGGATTCCTCAATAATCGAGCTGGACGATCTTCACGAAGCAGCATACGAGGCAGACCCCGATCGAGACATCAGGGTGACGCCGTCAATCAGCCGCGACCCGCTATCCCTACGAAAAGATACACTCGTCTTCTTTCTAAGCGCGGATGGAAAGCCGTGCGACGACGGAGCTAAACATTTGGAAGCAATGGGAACTCTAACGGCACCAAGCGACCTCACACTGGGCAAAGCCCACGTGAAATACAATAAGGGACAAATCCTTATCGGACTGGTTATTAAGGAAACTAAAGATACGCCCTTAACCGCGACGACATGGGATGACGCCCTTGCCTCTCTCAAAAACGTAGTACGTGAACTGATAATACATTCATTTAGCATAGCTAAAACGACAAATATCGACCAGCTAAACTGGCAAGATATTATTATGGGTGTCCTCGAAGCCGTCAATGACGAGGACACTAGCGTTACCATTTGTTTACAACTAGTTCAAATCCCCGTAGAATCGGAACGACAAAACATAATTACGGAAAATCACGCATCCGCGATAGCCGGACATAAGGGAGTAACTAAAACATATAACCGCATCCGCTCCCACTACTTTTGGAAAGGTATGAAGAAAGCCGTAGAAAGCTACGTTCGGAACTGCGCGGACTGCCAACGGAAGAAACTCGTCCGTGTTAAAACCAGACAACCGATGATTCTTACTGATACGCCTGGACGCGCTTTCGATAAGGTTGCGCTGGATATAGTAGGGCCTCTGCCTACCACAAGAGCAGGCAACACCTACATACTAACCATCCAGGATTTACTGACCAAATACTTTGTATGTGAGCCCCTCAAACAATCCACGTCAATAAAAATTGCAGATACATTCATCAAAAAATTCATCTGTCAATTCGGAGCTCCCAGAGCCATCCTCACCGATCAAGGAACAAATTTCACTAGTAACTTCATGAAAGCGGTAGCACGGAAATTTAAAATCCAACAATTTCGAACCACAGCCTTTCACCCGCAGACTAACGGCTCTTTAGAGCGATCGCACCACGTTTTGACCGAATATCTGAAAATGTTTATCGGTAGATACAGCGACTGGGACGAATGGACCGATTTGGCCGCGTTCTGTTATAACACTAGTGTCCACGAGGGCACTGGTTACACTCCGCACGAGTTAGTATTCGGGAAAGTAGCCCGGGTGCCCAGCCGAAGTCCGGTACCCGAAGATTTTGACAACGAAACATATAACCATTACTTCTCGAAACTAAGCACGAGGGTGCAAGAATTACAAACCGCCGCAGCGGAAAAGCTCAATCAATCTAAAATTCGGTACAAAAGATATTACGACAAACATATTAACGAAGAGACCTTCAAACCGGGCGACTCAGTTTTCGTTCTAATAGAACTGCGAAAAGGAAAATTTGGTGACCAGTACTCTGGTCCGCACACAATACTGGAGGTAATCCCTTCACAAAATTTAAAAATTTCCTGGAAAGGCAGGACCAGGATAATACATGCGAATAAAGCGCGCCTTGGTCGAATGCGCGAGAGTCCCGGTTGAGCGTAATAACACCAAACCTATATACATGTGATTAATCAATTTAAACCCATTTCTAAAAGTAGCAAAAATACCAGCCATGCCCGCCTCTAGAGGAGATGGGCCTTCCCCCAGAAGGCCGCATAAGGGTGGAGGAAAGGGCCATAAACTGGCCCAACTCCGATGGCGGCGCCGGCAGGCCATAAAGGAAGGAAGGAGCGTTTCGCCCCTCCTCCCCAGGATAACATCCTCCGTCGTCATCAGGGAGGCCATAGAAGTAATCACCATCGATGACTCGCCCCCGCCAACGCCGACGGATTGGGAGAAGATGCAGGAGGCCGCAACACCCCCGCCCCCGTATAACCCTCCCGCGTACGCGGCGACGGAACGGGGACTCGCCCCTCCAGCACCCTACCAGATCCTAACACCATCCCTAGGTCCCGACTTCCCCGTTCCTTCCGTCATTCCACCTTGGCCAGGAGTGGTGGAAATCCTGGACACGAGGTCAGCCACCAGGGTCCCAGACCACGAGGGGCTGACACCCGAGTTTTTGAGATGGTTCGATGACCTATATCAGAGCGGTCAGGACCTCACCTTCCTCCTGGATGAGTGCACCCCCTATTAAGTCCCCTCCCCACCTATCCTGTAAATAGTTCCCGTCCTAACAAACCTTCCTTCCACCCCCTCTTCCTTGTAAATAAATCCCTTGTATATATTTCCCTTTAGTAATAATTTCATTATTAAAAATCAAATTTTTTATTATTTTCATTTTTTCGGGGCACCATCATTATATATTTGTTTTTCGCGTGATGACGAACAGCTAAGTCCATCCCGCTCCTTAATGTTAAGAAATGCAGGCATTTCTTCATATAAGGGGGGAGGTGTGACGTCCCACTATTTTTCGCGCAGTCGTAATTAGAGTCTTCCCCACAAATAACCCCAAATCTTCGCCAAAATCCCTCGAATTCAAATCTTACCCCTTTTTCCCAACTACCGACCACCTTGACGATATACCTTAGCGGTCCCTATCTCAAGATGATCTACTACGAAATCCCCTTCCCTCTACGCCCTACGAGGCACGATCTCCTCCCTCACCTTCAAAGTCTAAACAAGTCCCTCGTCCCAAAAACCCTCTTACATCGAGACTACGTCTCACGACCTCCCTACGACCCACCGAGTCAAAGCCACTCTTACCCCGTTCCAATCAAAACACGCAAACCACATGTAACGAGTTTGAGTCCCCCTTCTCGAGCGCCCCTCATAAAAACCCCGGAAATAATATTGCGAAGTCCTTTTCGAATGCCCTTTATAAAAAACCCGGAAGTCTTATTGCGACGCATATTTCGTGCATGAGTCACGGTGCATACCGCGCACACCCCTCATACCTAAACACTGTATAAATACAAGGGCCCCAGAGGCCGTAGCACTCTTCTTCTACGGGCTCTTCTTCTACGGACTCTTCTTCTACGGGCTCTTCTTCTACGGACTCTTCTTCTACGGACTCTTCTTCTACGGACTCTTCTTCTACGGAAAGCTCTTCCATAGAGACAGTTCAAAGAAAGTAACAATTTAACTAACGTGCAGTAAATTCAGTGCAACTACTCTCGACGAGAGATTCACTTTCGACAACAACTGTGAGCAATTAATATTACTTATTATAACACTGCATATCATCGCCATTTATATTACACTTTCTTGCTTATGCTTTTCTTATTATTGCTTATCGTTTATATCATCTTAACATTCCTAACGCTTATTGCTTTTCATATTCTTGTCTATTGCTAATACTCGCATATTTCATGTTCATCTATATATTGCTATTGTTTACCATTTATATAAATGTTTTGTGCTAATGCTCAACGTCCCACGCATTATTATAATATTACCACATATGCTTTGAACTGAATAAACGTTCTTATTCTAAATAACGCTTCGAATTATTGTAGTGATCCTTCGGTTACGGAATTACCGAATCATAACAAGCCACTGCAACAGCTGATCTCGGTTCGCGAACTCCGGGATTTCTTACAGTGTTTACAAGGCTTACTTTCGTATAGGCCTTGTACGACCATACCGTTACCTCTATTATAAAGAAATATAACGCGAAGTTTCTTATATTAATGCAACGGTAAATCCAATTATCAGGACTTTAAATACCCATGCTTGTGTCTAACGGGTGTCACTCTGGTGCTTGATTACTGCTTTACCTTCCCTGGTTGCTTGCGCCGCGAAACTTGTTTTCGTGCCTAACTCCCATCGTGCCTAGTGCCGCGAAACCTGTTTTCGTGCCTAACTCCCATCGTTCCTAGTGCCGCGAAACCTGTTTTCGTGCCTAACTCCTGCCTCACTTTGTGCCGCGAAACTAGTTTTCGTGCCAAAGTCCTATCCTGCTTAGTGCCGCGAAGCTGGTTTTCGTGCCTAAACTCCCCCAACTAGCCTTGTGTCGCGAAACTGGTTTTCGTGCCAAGGCTTCCTCCCGATCTACCCCAACTATGTCATTCCCCTAAAAAAGACCTTCACCCGGGACGTGACACTCGTTTTACTAGTTTTGCTCGTTTTACTCGTTTTACTCGTTTTACTCGTTTTACTCGTTTTACTCGTTTTACTCGTTTTACTAGTTTTGCTCGTTTTACTAGTTTTGCTCGTTTTACTCGTTTTACTCGTATTACTCGTTTTACTCGTTTTACTCGTTTTACTCGTTTTACTCGTTTTACTCGTTTTACTCGTTTTACTCGTTTTACTCGTTTTACTCGTTTTACTCGTTTTACTCGTTTTACTCGTTTTACTCGTTTTACTCGTTTTACTCGTTTTACTCGCTTTACTCGTTTTACTCGTTTTACTCGTTTCACTCGTTTCACTCGTTTCACTCGTTTTACTCGTTTTACTCGTTTCACTCGTTTCACTCGTTTGACTCGTTTCACTCGTTTTACTCGTTTTACTCGTTTTACTCGTTTTACTCGTTTTACTCGTTTTACTCGTTTTACTCGTTTTACTCGTTTCACTCGTTTTACTCGTTTTACTCGTTTTACTCGTTTCACTCGTTTTACTCGTTTTACTCGTTTCACTCGTTTTACTCGCTTTACTCGCTTTACTCTTTTTACTCGTTTTACTAGTTTTGCTCGTTTTACTCGTTTTACTCGTTTTACTCGTTTTACTCGTTTTACTCGCTTTACTCGTTTTACTCGTTTTACTCGCTTTACTCGCTTTACTCTTTTTACTCGTTTTACTAGTTTTGCTCGTTTTACTCGTTTTACTCGTTTTACTCGTTTTACTCGTTTTACTCGTTTTACTCGTTTTACTCGTTTTACTAGTTTTGCTCGTTTTACTAGTTTTGCTCGTTTTACTCGTTTTACTCGTATTACTCGTTTTACTCGTTTTACTCGTTTTACTCGTTTTACTCGTTTTACTCGTTTTACTCGTTTTACTCGTTTTACTCGTTTTACTCGTTTTACTCGTTTTACTCGTTTTACTCGTTTTACTCGTTTTACTCGTTTTACTCGTTTTACTCGTTTTACTCGTTTTACTCGTTTTACTCGTTTTACTCGTTTTACTCGTTTTACTCGTTTTACTCGTTTTACTCGTTTTACACGTTTTACTCGTTTCACTCGTTTTACTCGTTTCACTCGTTTTACTCGTTTTACTCGTTTCACTCGTTTCACTCGTTTCACTCGTTTTACTCGTTTTACTCGTTTTACTCGTTTTACTCGTTTTACTCGTTTTACTCGTTTTACTCGTTTTACTCGTTTTAATCGTTTTACTCGTTTTACTCGTTTTACTCGTTTCACTCGTTTCACTCGTTTCACTCGTTTCACTCGTTTTACTCGTTTTACTCGTTTTACTCGTTTTGCTCGTTTTACTCGTTTTACTCGTTTTACTCGTTTTACTCGTTTTACTCGTTTTACTCGTTTTACTCGTTTTTCTCCCTTTTCTCGTTTTACTAATTTTACTCGTTTTACTCGTTTTACTCGTTTTACTCGTTTTACTCGCTTTACTCGTTTCACTCGTTTTACTCGTTTTACTCGTTTTACTCGTTTTACTCGTTTTACTCGTTTTACTCGTTTTACTCGTTTTACTCGTTTTACCCGTTTTACTCGATTTACTCGTTTTACTCGTTTTACTCGTTTTACTAGTTTTACTCGTTTTACTCGTTTTACTCGTTTCACTCGTTTTACTCGTTTTACTCGTTTTACTCGTTTTACTCGTTTTACTCGTTTTACTCGTTTTACTCGTTTTACTCGTTTTACTCGTTTTACTCGTTTTACTCGTTTTACTCGTTTCACTAGTTTTGCTCGTTTTACTAGTTTTGCTCGTTTTACTAGTTTTGCTCGTTTTACTCGTTTTACTCGTTTTACTCGTTTTACTCGTTTTACTCGTTTTACCCGTTTTACTCGTTTTAATCGCTTTACTCGTTTTACTCGTTGTACTCGCTTTACTCGCTTTACTCTTTTACTCGTTTTACTAGTTTTGCTCGTTTTACTAGTTTTGCTCGTTTTACTAGTTTTGCTCGTTTTACTCGTTTTACTCGTTTTACTCGTTTTACTCGTTTTACTCGTTATACTCGTTTTACTCGTTTTACTCGTTTTACTCGTTTTACTCGTTTTACTCGTTTTACTAGTTTTGCTCGTTTTACTAGTTTTGCTCGTTTTACTAGTTTTGCTCGTTTTACTCGTTTTACTCGTTTCACTCGTTTTACTCGTTTTACTCGTTTTACTCGTTTTACTCGTTTTACTCGTTTTACTCGTTTTACTCGTTTTACTCGTTTTACTCGTTTTACTAGTTTTGCTCGTTTTACTAGTTTTGCTCGTTTTACTCGTTTTACTCGTTTTACTCGTTTTACTCGTTTTACTCGTTTTACTCGTTTTACTCGTTTTAATCGCTTTACTCGTTTTACTCGTTTTACTCGCTTTACTCGCTTTACTCTTTTTACTCGTTTTACTAGTTTTGCTCGTTTTACTAGTTTTGCTCGTTTTACTAGTTTTGCTCGTTTTACTCGTTTTACTCGTATTACTCGTTTTACTCGTTTTACTCGTTTTACTCGTTTTACTCGTTTTACTCGTTTTACTCGTTTTACTCGTTTTACTCGTTTTACTCGTTTTACTCGTTTTACTCGTTTTACTCGTTTTACTCGTTTCACTCGTTTTACTCGTTTCACTCGTTTTACTCGTTTCACTCGTTTCACTCGTTTCACTCGTTTCACTCGTTTCACTCGTTTTACACGTTTTACTCGTTTTACTCGTTTTACTCGTTTTACTCGTTTTACTCGTTTTACTAGTTTTACTAGTTTTACTCGTTTTACTCGTTTTACTCGTTTTACTCGTTTTACTCGTTTTACTCGTTTTACTCGTTTTACTCGTTTTACTCGTTTTACTCGTTTTACTCGTTTTACACGTTTTACTCGTTTTACTCGTTTTACTCGTTTTACTCGTTTTACTCGTTTTACTCGTTTTACTCGTTTTACTCGTTTTACTCGTTTTACTCGTTTTACTCGTTTTACTCGTTTTACTCGTTTTACTCGTTTTACTCGTTTTACTCGTTTTACTCGTTTTACTCGTTTTACTCGTTTTACTCGTTTTACTCGTTTTAATCGTTTTACTCGTTTTACTCGTTTTACTCGTTTCACTCGTTTCACTCGTTTCACTCGTTTGACTCGTTTCACTCGTTTTACTCGTTTTACTCGTTTTGCTCGTTTTACTCGTTTTACTCGTTTTACTCGTTTTACTCGTTTTACTCGTTTTACTCGTTTTACTCGTTTTACTCGTTTTACTCGTTTTACTCGTTTTACTCGTTTTACTCGTTTTACTCGTTTTACTCGTTTTACTCGTTTTTCTCCCTTTTCTCGTTTTACTAATTTTACTCGTTTTACTCGTTTTACTCGTTTTACTCGTTTTACTCGTTTTACTCGTTTTACTCGTTTTACTCGTTTTACTCGTTTTACTCGTTTTACTCGTTTTACTCGTTTTACTCGTTTTACTCGCTTTACTCGTTTTACTCGTTTTACTCGTTTCACTCGTTTCACTCGTTTTACTCGTTTTACTCGTTTCACTCGTTTCACTCGTTTGACTCGTTTCACTCGTTTTACTCGTTTTACTCGTTTTACTCGTTTTACTCGTTTTACTCGTTTTACTCGTTTTACTCGTTTTACTCGTTTCACTCGTTTTACTCGTTTTACTCGTTTTACTCGTTTCACTCGTTTTACTCGTTTTACTCGTTTCACTCGTTTTACTCGCTTTACTCGCTTTACTCTTTTTACTCGTTTTACTAGTTTTGCTCGTTTTACTCGTTTTACTCGTTTTACTCGTTTTACTCGTTTTACTCGTTTTACTCGTTTTACTCGTTTTACTCGTTTTACTCGTTTTACTAGTTTTGCTCGTTTTA
>NW_027485404.1:0-39256 GCF_050908995.1 Andrena cerasifolii
AATAGAGAAAAAATAGGGAAATATATAGAGAAAAAATAGGTAAGTAAATAGAGAAAAAAGAGGTAAATAAATAGAGAAAAATAGGTAAATAAATAGATAAAAAATAGGTAAATGCAATAGAGAAAAAAATAGGCAAATAAATAGAGAAAAATAGGTAAATTATCTAGAGAAAAAATAGGTAAATAAATAGAGAAATAGGTAAATAAACCAAACAAAAAAAGGTAAATAAAAAAATAGGTCAATAAATTAGAGGAAAAAATTGGTAAATAAACAGAGAAAAAATAGGTAAATAAATGAGAGAGAAAAATAGGTAAATATATAGAGAAAAAATAGGTAAATAAATAGAGAAAAAATAGGGAAATATATAGAGAAAAAATAGGTAAGTAAATAGAGAAAAAAGAGGTAAATAAATAGAGAAAAATAGGTAAATAAACAGAGAAAAAGTAGGTAAATAAAATAGAGAAAAAATAGGTAAATAAAGAGAGAAAAAATAGGTAAATTATCTAGAGAAAAAATTGGTGTATAAATATAGATAAATAGCTAAATAAATAAAAAAAAGGTAAATAAAAAAATAGGTAAATAAATTAGAGAAAAAAATAGATAAAGAAATAGTGAAAAATAGGTAATGAAGTAGAGAATACAAAGGAGGTAAATAAATACAGAAAATAGGTAAATATATAGAGAAAACTAGGTAAATATTTTAGAGAAAAAAATAGGCAAATAAATAGAGAAAAAATAGGTAAATTATCTTGAAAAAAAAAATAGGTAAATAAACCAAACAAAATAAGGTAAATAAAAAAATAGGTAAATAAACTAGAGAAAAAATGGGTAAATAAATTAGAGAAAAAAATAGATAAATAAATAGAGAAAAAATAGGTGAATAAATAGAGAAAAATAGGTAAATAAACTAGAGAAAAATAGGTGTATAAATAGAGAAAAATAGCTAAATAAATGAAAGAAAAAAGGTAAATAAAAAATAGGTAAATAAATTAGAGGAAAAAATAGGTAAATAAACAGAAAAATAGGTAAATGAATTGGAGAAAAAAGTAGGTAAATAACTAGAGAAAAATAGGTAAATAAAATGAGAAAAAAGAGGTAAATAAATAGAGAAAAATAGGTAAATAAACAGAGAAAAAGTAGGTAAATAAAATAGAGAAAAAATAGGTAAATAAAGAGAGAAAAAATAGGTAAATTATCAAGAGAAAAAATTGGTGTATAAATATAGATAAATAGCTAAATAAATAAAAAAAAGGTAAGTAAAAAAATAGGTAAATAAATTAGAGGAAAAAATTGGTAAATAAACAGAGAAAAATACGTAAATAAATGAGAGAAAAAATAGGTAAATATATAGAGAAAAAATAGGTAAATAAATAGAGAAAAAGAGGTAAATAAATAGAGAAAAATAGGTAAATAAATAGATAAAAAAATAGGTAAATAAAATAGAGAAAAAAATAGGCAAATAAATAGATAAAAATAGGTAAATAAACTAGAGAAAATAGGTGTATCAATAGAGAAAAATAGCTAAATAAATTAAGGAAACAAGGTAAATCAAAAAATAGTTTAATAAATTAGAGGAAAAAATAGGTAAATAAATAGAGAAAAAATAGTTAAATTATCTAGAGAAAAAATAGGTGTACAAATATACATAATTAGCTAAATAAATCAAAGAAAAAAAGGTAAATAAAAAATAGGTAAATAAATTAAAGGAAAAAATAGTTAAATAAACAGAGAAAAAATAGGTAAATAAATAGAGAAAACAAAAGAGGTAAAAAAAATAGAGAAAAAAATAGGTAAATTATCCAGAGAAAAAATAGGTGTATAAATATAGATAAATAGGTAAATAAACCAAACAAAAAAAGGTAAATAAAAAAATAGGTAAATAAATTATAGGAAAAAATGGGTAAATAAACAGTGAAAAAATAGGTAATGAAGTAGAGGAAACAAAGGAGGTTAGTAAATACTGAAAAAGAGGTAAATAACTAGAGAAAAATAGGTAAGTAAATGGAGAAAACAAAAGAGGTAAATAAATAGAGAAAAAATAGGTAAATATGTAGAGAAAAAATAGGTAAATAAATAGAGAAAAAGAGGTAAATAAATAGAGAAAAATATGTAAATAAATAGATAAAAAAATAGGTAAATAAAATAGAGAAAAAAATAGGCAAATAAATAGATAAAAATAGGTAAATAAACTAGAGAAAATAGGTGTATCAATAGAGAAAAATAGCTAAATAAATTAAGGAAACAAGGTAAATCAAAAAATAGTTTAATAAATTAGAGGAAAAAATAGGTAAATAAATAGAGAAAAAATAGTTAAATTATCTAGAGAAAAAATAGGTGTACAAATATACATAAATAGCTAAATAAATCAAAGAAAAAAAGGTAAATAAAAAATAGGTAAATAAATTAAAGGAAAAATAGTTAAATAAACAGAGAAAAAATAGGTAAATAAATAGAGAAAACAAAAGAGGTAAAAAAAATAGAGAAAAAAATAGGTAAATTATCCAGAGAAAAAATAGGTGTATAAATATAGATAAATAGCTAAATAAATCAAAGAAAAAAAGGTAAATAAAAAATAGGTAAATAAACTAGAGAAAAAAATACGTTAATTAATTACAGGAAAAAATAGGTAAATAAACAGAGAAAAAATTGGTAAATAAATTAGAGAAAAAAATAGATAAAGAAATAGTGAAAAATAGGTAATGAAGTAGAGAATACAATGGAGGTAAATAAATACAGAAAATGGGTAAATATATAATGAAAACTAGATAAATATTTTAGAGAAAAAATAGGCAAATAAATAGAGAAAAAATAGGTAAATTATCTTGAGAAAAAATAGGTAAATAAACCAAACAAAAAAATGTAAATAAAAAAATAGGTAAATAAAATAGAGAAAAAATACGTAAATAAATTAGAGAAAAAATAGATAACTAAATAGAGAAAAATAGGTAAATTATCTAGAGAAAAAATAGGTAAATAAATAGAGAAAAATAGGTAAATAAACCAAACAAAAAAAGGTAAATATAAAAATAGGTAAATAAATTATAGGAAAAAATTGGTAAATAAACCGAGAAAAAATACGTAAATAAATGAGAGAGAAAATAGGTAAATATATAGAGAAAAAATAGGTAAATAAATAGAGAAAAAGAGGTAAATAAATAGAGAAAAATAGGTAAATAAATAGATAAAAAAATAGGTAAATAAAATAGAGAAAAAAATAGGCAAATAAATAGATAAAAATAGGTAAATAAACTAGAGAAAAATAGGTGTATCTATAGAGAAAAATAGCTAAATAAATCAAGGAAACAAGGTAAATAAAAAAATAGGTAAATAAATTAGAGGAAAAAATAGGTAAATAGACAGAGAAAAAGTAGGTAAATAAATGAGAGAACGAAATAGGTAAATAACTACAGACAAATAGATAAATAAATAGAGAAAGATAGGTAAATAAATAGAGAAAACAAAAGAGGTAAAAAAATAGAGAAAAAAATAGGTAAATTATCTAGAGGAAAAATAGGTAAATAAATAGAGAAAAATAGGTAAATAAACCAAACAAAAAAAGGTAAATAAAAAAATAGGTAAATAAATTATAGGAAAAAATGGGTAAATAAACAGTGAAAAAATAGGTAATGAAGTAGAGGAAACAAAGGAGGTTAGTAAATACTGAAAAAGAGGTAAATAACTAGAGAAAAATAGGTAAGTAAATGGAGAAAACAAAAGAGGTAAATAAATAGAGAAAAAATAGGGAAATATGTAGAGAAAAAATAGGTAAGTAAATAGAGAAAAAAGAGGTAAATAAATAGAGAAAAATAGGTAAATAAATAGATAAAAAATAGGTAAATGAAATAGAGAAAAATAGGCAAATAAATAGAGAAAAATAGGTAAATTATCTAGAGAAAAAAATAGATAAATAAATAGAGAAAATAGGTAAATAAACCAAACAAAAAAAGGTAAATAAAAAAATAGGTAAATAAATTAGAGGAAAAAATTAGTAAATAAACAGAGAAAAAATACGTAAATAAATGAGAGAGAAAAATAGGTAAATATATAGAGAAAAAATAGGTAAATAAATAGAGAAAGAGGAGGTAAATAAATTAGAGAAAAAAGTAGGTAAATAACTAGAGAAAAAATAGGTAAATAAAAAGAGAAAAAATAGGTAAATAAATAGTGAAAAAATAGTTAAATTGTCTAGAGAAAAAATGGGTGTACAAATATACATAAATAGCTAAATAAATCAAAGAAAAAAAGGTAAATAAAAAATAGGTAAATAAATTAAAGGAAAAAATAGTTAAATAAACAGAGAAAAAATAGGTAAATAAATAGAGAAACAAAAGAGGTAAAAAAATAGAGGAAAAAATAGGTAAATTACCTAGAGAAAAAATAGGTGTATAAATATAGATAAATAGCTAAATAAATCAAAGAAAAAAAGGTAAATAAAAAATAGGTAAATAAACTAGAGAAAAAAATACGTAAATTAATTACAGGAAAAAATAGGTAAATAAACAGAGAAAAAATTGGTAAATAAATTAGGGAAAAAAATAGATAAAGAAATAGTGAAAAATAGGTAATGAAGTAGAGAATACAAAGGAGGTAAATAAATACAGAAAATAGGTAAATATATAGAGAAAAGTAGGTAAATATTTTAGAGAAAAAAATAGGCAAATAAATAGAGAAAAAATAGGTAAATTATCTTGAGAAAAAATAGGTAAATAAACCAAAAAAAACGTAAATAAAAAATAGGTAAATAAACAGAGAAAAAGTAGGTAAATAAAATAGAGAAAAAATAGGTAAATAAAGAGAGAAAAAATAGGTAAATTATCAAGAGAAAAAATTGGTGTATAAATATAGATAAATAGCTAAATAAATAAAAAAAAGGTAAATAAAAAAATAGGTAAATAAATTATAGGAAAAAATGGGTAAATAAACTGTGAAAAAATAGGTAATGAAGTAGAGGAAACAAAGGAGGTTAGTAAATACTGAAAAAGAGGTAAATAACTAGAGAAAAATAGGTAAATAAATAGAGAAAACAAAAGAGGTAAATAAATAGAGAAAAATAGGGAAATATATAGAGAAAAAATAGGTAAGTAAATAGAGAAAAAAGAGGTAAATAAATAGAGAAAAATAGGTAAATAAATAGATAAAAATAGGTAAATGATATAGAGAAAAAAATAGGCAAATAAACAGAGAAAAAGTAGGTAAATAAAATAGAGAAAAAATAGGTAAATAAAGAGAGAAAAAATAGGTAAATTATCAAGAGAAAAAATTGGTGTATAAATATAGATAAATAGCTAAATAAATAAAAAAATGTAAATAAAAAAATAGGTAAATAAATTATAGGAAAAAATGGGTAAATAAACAGTGAAAAAATAGGTAATGAAGTAGAGGAAACAAAGGAGGTTAGTAAATACTGAAAAAGAGGTAAATAACTAGAGAAAAATAGGTAAATAAATAGAGAAAACAAAAGAGGTAAATAAATAGAGAAAAATAGGGAAATATATAGAGAAAAAATAGGTAAGTAAATAGAGAAAAAAGAGGTAAATAAATAGAGAAAAATAGGTAAATAAATAGATAAAAAATAGGTAAATGCAATAGAGAAAAAAATAGGCAAATAAATAGAGAAAAATAGGTAAATTATCTAGAGAAAAAATAGGTAAATAAATAGAGAAATAGGTAAATAAACCAAACAAAAAAAGGTAAATAAAAAAATAGGTAAATAAATTAGAGGAAAAAATTGGTAAATAAACAGAGAAAAAATACGTAAATAAATGAGAGAAAAAATAGGTAAATATATAGAGAAAAAATAGGTAAATAAATAGAGAAAAAGAGGTAAATAAATAGAGAAAAATAGGTAAATAAATAGATAAAAAAATAGGTAAATAAAATAGAGAAAAAAATAGGCAAATAAATAGATAAAAATAGGTAAATAAACTAGAGAAAATAGGTGTATCAATAGAGAAAAATAGCTAAATAAATTAAGGAAACAAGGTAAATCAAAAAATAGTTTAATAAATTAGAGGAAAAAATAGGTAAATAAATAGAGAAAAATAGTTAAATTATCTAGAGAAAAAATAGGTGTACAAATATACATAAATAGCTAAATAAATCAAAGAAAAAAAGGTAAATAAAGAATAGGTAAATAAATTAAAGGAAAAAATAGTTAAATAAACAGAGAAAAAATAGGTAAATAAATAGAGAAAACAAAAGAGGTAAAAAAAATAGAGAAAAAAATAGGTAAATTATCCAGAGAAAAAATAGGTGTATAAATATAGATAAATAGCTAAATAAATCAAAGAAAAAAAGGTAAATAAAAAATAGGTAAATAAACTAGAGAAAAAAATACGTAAATTAATTACAGGAAAAAATAGGTAAATAAACAGAGAAAAAATTGGTAAATAAATTAGAGAAAAAAATAGATAAAGAAATAGTGAAAAATAGGTAATGAAGTAGAGAATACAATGGAGGTAAATAAATACAGAAAATGGGTAAATATATAGTGAAAACTAGGTAAATATTTTAGAGAAAAAATAGGCAAATAAATAGAGAAAAAATAGGTAAATTATCTTGAGAAAAAATAGGTAAATAAACCAAACAAAAAAATGTAAATAAAAAAATAGGTAAATAAAATAGAGAAAAATACGTAAATAAATTAGAGAAAAAATAGATAAATAAATAGAGAAAAATAGGTAAATTATCTAGAGGAGAAATAGGTAAATAATTAGAGAAAAATAGGTAAATAAACCAAACAAAAAAAGGTAAATATAAAAATAGGTAAATAAATTATAGGAAAAAATTGGTAAATAAACAGAGAAAAAATACGTAAATAAATGAGAGAGAAAATAGGTAAATATATAGAGAAAAAATAGGTAAATAAATAGAGAAAAAGAGGTAAATAAATAGAGAAAAATAGGTAAATAAATAGATAAAAAAATAGGTAAATAAAATAGAGAAAAAAATAGGCAAATAAATAGATAAAAATAGGTAAATAAACTAGAGAAAAATAGGTGTATCTATAGAGAAAAATAGCTAAATAAATCAAGGAAACAAGGTAAATAAAAAAATAGGTAAATAAATTAGAGGAAAAAATAGGTAAATAGACAGAGAAAAAGTAGGTAAATAAATGAGAGAACGAAATAGGTAAATAACTACAGACAAATAGATAAATAAATAGAGAAAAATAGGTAAATAAATAGAGAAAACAAAAGAGGTAAAAAAATAGAGAAAAAAATAGGTAAATTATCTAGAGGAAAAATAGGTAAATAAATAGAGAAAAATAGGTAAATAAACCAAACAAAAAAAGGTAAATAAAAAAATAGGTAAATAAATTATAGGAAAAAATGGGTAAATAAACAGTGAAAAAATAGGTAATGAAGTAGAGGAAACAAAGGAGGTTAGTAAATACTGAAAAAGAGGTAAATAACTAGAGAAAAATAGGTAAGTAAATGGAGAAAACAAAAGAGGTAAATAAATAGAGAAAAAATAGGGAAATATGTAGAGAAAAAATAGGTAAGTAAATAGAGAAAAAAGAGGTAAATAAATAGAGAAAAATAGGTAAATAAATAGATAAAAATACGTAAATAAATTAGAGAAAAAATAGATAAATAAATAGAGAAAAATAGGTAAATTATCTAGAGAAAAAATAGGTAAATAAATAGAGAAAAATAGGTAAATAAACCAAACAAAAAAAGGTAAATATAAAAATAGGTAAATAAATTATAGGAAAAAATTGGTAAATAAACAGAGAAAAAATACGTAAATAAATGAGAGAGAAAATAGGTAAATATATAGAGAAAAAATAGGTAAATAAATAGAGAAAAAGAGGTAAATAAATAGAGAAAAATAGGTAAATAAATAGATAAAAAAATAGGTAAATAAAATAGAGAAAAATAGGTAAATAAACCAAACAAAAAAAGGTAAATAAAAAAATAGGTAAATAAATTATAGGAAAAAATGGGTAAATAAACAGTGAAAAAATAGGTAATGAAGTAGAGGAAACAAAGGAGGTTAGTAAATACTGAAAAAGAGGTAAATAACTAGAGAAAAATAGGTAAGTAAATGGAGAAAACAAAAGAGGTAAATAAATAGAGAAAAAATAGGGAAATATGTAGAGAAAAAATAGGTAAGTAAATAGAGAAAAAAGAGGTAAATAAGTAGAGAAAAATAGGTAAATAAATAGATAAAAAATACGTAAATAAATTAGAGAAAAAATAGATAAATAAATAGAGAAAAATAGGTAAATTATCTAGAGAAAAAATAGGTAAATAAATAGAGAAAAATAGGTAAATAAACCAAACAAAAAAAGGTAAATATAAAAATAGGTAAATAAATTATAGGAAAAAATTGGTAAATAAACAGAGAAAAAATACGTAAATAAATGAGAGAGAAAATAGGTAAATATATAGAGAAAAAATAGGTAAATAAATAGAGAAAAACAGGTAAATAAATAGAGAAAAATAGGTAAATAAATAGATGAAAAAATAGGTAAATAAAATAGAGAAAAATAGGTAAATAAACCAAACAAAAAAAGGTAAATAAAAAATAGGTAAATAAATTATAGGAAAAAATGGGTAAATAAACAGTGAAAAAATAGGTAATGAAGTAGAGGAAACAAAGGAGGTTAGTAAATACTGAAAAAGAGGTAAATAACTAGAGAAAAATAGGTAAGTAAATGGAGAAAACAAAAGAGGTAAATAAATAGAGAAAAAATAGGGAAATATGTAGAGAAAAAATAGGTAAGTAAATAGAGAAAAAAGAGGTAAATAAATAGAGAAAAATAGGTAAATAAATAGATAAAAAATAGGTAAATGAAATAGAGAAAAATAGGCAAATAAATAGAGAAAAATAGGTAAATTATCTAGAGAAAAAATAGGTATATAAATAGAGAAAAATAGGTAAATAAACCAAACAAAAGAAGGTATATAAAAAATAGGTAAATAAATTATAGGAAAAAATGGGTAAATAAACAGTGAAAAAATAGGTAATGGAGTAGAGGAAACAAAGGAGGTTAGTAAATACTGAAAAAGAGGTAAATAACTAGAGAAAAATAGGTAAATAAATAGAGAAAACGAAAGAGGTAAATAGAGAAAAAATAGGGAAATATATAGAGAAAAAATAGGTAAGTAAATAGAGAAAAAAGAGGTAAATAAATAGAGAAAAATAGGTAAATAAATAGATAAAAAATAGGTAAATGCAATAGAGAAAAAAATAGGCAAATAAATAGAGAAAAATAGGTAAATTATCTAGAGAAAAAATAGGTAAATAAATAGAGAAATAGGTAAATAAACCAAACAAAAAAAGGTAAATAAAAAAATAGGTAAATAAATTAGAGGAAAAAATTGGTAAATAAACAGAGAAAAAATAGGTAAATAAATGAGAGAGAAAAATAGGTAAATATATAGAGAAAAAATAGGTAAATAAATAGAGAAAAAATAGGGAAATATATAGAGAAAAAATAGGTAAGTAAATAGAGAAAAAAGAGGTAAATAAATAGAGAAAAATAGGTAAATAAACAGAGAAAAAGTAGGTAAATAAAATAGAGAAAAAATAGGTAAATAAAGAGAGAAAAATAGGTAAATTATCTAGAGAAAAAATTGGTGTATAAATATAGATAAATAGCTAAATAAATAAAAAAAAGGTAAATAAAAAAATAGGTAAATAAATTAGAGAAAAAAATAGATAAAGAAATAGTGAAAAATAGGTAATGAAGTAGAGAATACAAAGGAGGTAAATAAATACAGAAAATAGGTAAATATATAGAGAAAACTAGGTAAATATTTTAGAGAAAAAAATAGGCAAATAAATAGAGAAAAAATATGTAAATTATCTTGAAAAAAAATAGGTAAATAAACCAAACAAAATAAGGTAAATAAAAAAATAGGTAAATAAACTAGAGAAAAAATGGGTAAATAAATTAGAGAAAAAAATAGATAAATAAATAGAGAAAAAATAGGTGAATAAATAGAGAAAAATAGGTAAATAAACTAGAGAAAAATAGGTGTATAAATAGAGAAAAATAGCTAAATAAATGAAAGAAAAAAGGTAAATAAAAAATAGGTAAATAAATTAGAGGAAAAAATAGGTAAATAAACAGAAAAATAGGTAAATGAATTGGAGAAAAAAGTAGGTAAATAACTAGAGAAAAATAGGTAAATAAAATGAGAAAAAAGAGGTAAATAAATAGAGAAAAATAGGTAAATAAACAGAGAAAAAGTAGGTAAATAAAATAGAGAAAAAATAGGTAAATAAAGAGAGAAAAAATAGGTAAATTATCAAGAGAAAAAATTGGTGTATAAATATAGATAAATAGCTAAATAAATAAAAAAAAGGTAAATAAAAAAATAGGTAAATAAATTATAGGAAAAAATGGGTAAATAAACAGTGAAAAAATAGGTAATGAAGTAGAGGAAACAAAGGAGGTTAGTAAATACTGAAAAAGAGGTAAATAACTAGAGAAAAATAGGTAAATAAATAGAGAAAACAAAAGAGGTAAATAAATAGAGAAAAATAGGGAAATATATAGAGAAAAAATAGGTAAGTAAATAGAGAAAAAAGAGGTAAATAAATAGGGAAAAATAGGTAAATAAATAGATAAAAATAGGTAAATGATATAGAGAAAAAAATAGGCAAATAAATAGAGAAAAATAGGTAAATAAATAGAGAAAACAAAAGAGGTAAAAAAATAGAGAAAAAATAGGTAAATTATCTAGAGAAAAAATAGGTGTATAAATATAGATAAATAGCTAAATAAATCAAAGAAAAAAAGGTAAATAAAAAATAGGTAAATAAATTAAAGGAAAAAATAGTTAAATAAACAGAGAAAAAATAGGTAAATAAATAGAGAAAACAAAAGAGGTAAAAAAATAGAGAAAAAATAGGTAAATTATCTAGAGAAAAAATAGGTGTATAAATATAGATAAATAGCTAAATAAATCAAAGAAAAAAAGGTAAATAAAAAATAGGTAAATAAATTAAAGGAAAAAATAGGTAAATAAACAGAGAAAAATAGGTAAATAAATAGAGAAAACAGAAGAGGTAAAAAAATAGAGGAAAAATAGGTAAATTATCTAGAGAAAAAATAGGTGTATAAATATAGATAAATAGGTAAATAAACCAAACAAAAAAAGGTAAATAAAAATATAGGTAAATAAATTAGAGGAAAAAATTGGTAAATAAACAGAGAAAAAATACGTAAATAAATGAGAGAAAAAATAGGTAAATATATAGAGAAAAAATAGGTAAATAAATAGAGAAAAAGAGGTAAATAAATAGAGAAAAATAGGTAAATAAATAGAGAAAACAAAAGAGGTAAAAAAAATAGAGAAAAAAATAGGTAAATTATCCAGAGAAAAAATAGGTGTATAAATATAGATAAATAGCTAAATAAATCAAAGAAAAAAAGGTAAATAAAAAATAGGTAAATAAACTAGAGAAAAAAATACGTAAATTAATTACAGGAAAAAATAGGTAAATAAACAGAGAAAAAATTGGTAAATAAATTAGAGAAAAAAATAGATAAAGAAATAGTGAAAAATAGGTAATGAAGTAGAGAATACAATGGAGGTAAATAAATACAGAAAATGGGTAAATATACAGGGTGTCCCACTAAGGAATGGACAGCGCGATATCTCTTAAAGTATTATCGATAAAAATATAAAAAAAATAGGGAATTGCATGGTTCGAGGGGGCCCATTTATTAGCGCGAACGAATTTTGTTTTCGATTATTATTTTAAAAGATACGATGGTCAAGTACGGTTTTTCAAATGGAACTATTTTTTTTGAAGACCTGAGTTGATAGTGCGTTCCAAGACAAATTCAATCAGCTTTAATGTATACACTTTATTTCCACTGGTTTTTAAGATATTGCGCTTGCAAATTTACTGATTTTCATTGCAAGAAACCTCTCTGGAATGGCAAAAACCGGGGGCGGTCTTACTGGCGCCACGGGTGGCACTGCCTGTTGAAATGGATACTTACCTGCCAAAGGTCTACGCTAGAAATGGCAGGCCCAAAAGCTGGACAATTCTTTTCCGTCAGAAATGCTACTTAGGTAGGTACATCTGCGGTATCGAGAAGCGCATCGTTACTTTTATTTCGCACTTGCTTCTACGCTCGGATGGCCGGTTCTTTTGGGAGGGATGCAAGTTGGATTGGTTCTGATACAATCTGCTCCCTATGGTTGAAATTTAGTCTAGCAACTTTCACTCCTCCTAACCTAACCAATCCAACTTGCATCCCTCCCAAAAGAACCGGCCATCCGAGCGTAGAAGCAACTGCGAAATAAAAGTAACGATTGCGCTTCTCGATACCGCAGATGTACCTACCTAAGTAGCATTTCTGACGGAAAAGAATTGTCCAGCTTTTGGGCCTGCGAACCCTGTCGTAGACCTTTGGCAGGTAGGTATCAGTTTCAACAGGCAATGCCACCCGTAGCGCCAGTAAGACCGACCCCGGTCCTTCCTATTCCAGAGGGTTTTCTTCCAGTGAAAATCAGTAATTTTGCAAGCGCAATATCTTAAAAACCAGTGGAAATAAAGTGTATACATTAAAGCTTATTGAATTTGTCTTGGAACGCACTATCAACTCAGGTGTTCAAAAAAAATAGTTCCATTTGAAAAACCGAACTTGACCATCGTATCTTTTAAAATAATAATCGAAAACAAAATTCGTTCGCGCTAATAAATGGGCCCCCTCGAACCATGCAATTCCCTATTTTTTTTATATTTTTATCGACAATACTTTAAGAGATATCGCGCTGTCCACTCCTTAGTGGGACACCCTGTATAGTGAAAACTAGGTAAATATTTTAGAGAAAAAATAGGCAAATAAATAGAGAAAAAATAGGTAAATTATCTTGAGAAAAAATAGGTAAATAAACCAAACAAAAAAATGTAAATAAAAAAATAGGTAAATAAAATAGAGAAAAAATACGTAAATAAATTAGAGAAAAAATAGATAAATAAATAGAGAAAAATAGGTAAATTATCTAGAGAAAAAATAGGTAAATAAATAGAGAAAAATAGGTAAATAAACCAAACAAAAAAGGTAAATATAAAAATAGGTAAATAAATTATAGGAAAAAATTGGTAAATAAACAGAGAAAAAATACGTAAATAAATGAGAGAGAAAATAGGTAAATATATAGAGAAAAAATAGGTAAATAAATAGAGAAAAAGAGGTAAATAAATAGAGAAAAATAGGTAAATAAATAGATAAAAAAATAGGTAAATAAAATAGAGAAAAAATAGGCAAATAAATAGATAAAAATAGGTAAATAAACTAGAGAAAAATAGGTGTATCTATAGAGAAAAATAGCTAAATAAATCAAGGAAACAAGGTAAATAAAAAAATAGGTAAATAAATTAGAGGAAAAAATAGGTAAATAGACAGAGAAAAAGTAGGTAAATAAATGAGAGAACGAAATAGGTAAATAACTACAGACAAATAGATAAATAAATAGAGAAAAATAGGTAAATAAATAGAGAAAACAAAAGAGGTAAAAAAATAGAGAAAAAAATAGGTAAATTATCTAGAGGAAAAATAGGTAAATAAATAGAGAAAAATAGGTAAATAAACCAAACAAAAAAAGGTAAATAGAAAAATAGGTAAATAAATTATAGGAAAAAATGGGTAAATAAACAGTGAAAAAATAGGTAATGAAGTAGAGGAAACAAAGGAGGTTAGTAAATACTGAAAAAGAGGTAAATAACTAGAGAAAAATAGGTAAGTAAATGGAGAAAACAAAAGAGGTAAATAAATAGAGAAAAAATAGGGAAATATGTAGAGAAAAAATAGGTAAGTAAATAGAGAAAAAAGAGGTAAATAAATAGAGAAAAATAGGTAAATAAATAGATAAAAAATACGTAAATAAATTAGAGAAAAAATAGATAAATAAATAGAGAAAAATAGGTAAATTATCTAGAGAAAAAATAGGTAAATAAATAGAGAAAAATAGGTAAATAAACCAAACAAAAAAAGGTAAATATAAAAATAGGTAAATAAATTATAGGAAAAAATTGGTAAATAAACAGAGAAAAAATACGTAAATAAATGAGAGAGAAAATAGGTAAATATATAGAGAAAAAATAGGTAAATAAATAGAGAAAAAGAGGTAAATAAATAGAGAAAAATAGGTAAATAAATAGATAAAAAAATAGGTAAATAAAATAGAGAAAAATAGGTAAATAAACCAAACAAAAAAAGGTAAATAAAAAAATAGGTAAATAAATTATAGGAAAAAATGGGTAAATAAACAGTGAAAAAATAGGTAATGAAGTAGAGGAAACAAAGGAGGTTAGTAAATACTGAAAAAGAGGTAAATAACTAGAGAAAAATAGGTAAGTAAATGGAGAAAACAAAAGAGGTAAATAAATAGAGAAAAAATAGGGAAATATGTAGAGAAAAAATAGGTAAGTAAATAGAGAAAAAAGAGGTAAATAAATAGAGAAAAATAGGTAAATAAATAGATAAAAAATAGGTAAATGAAATAGAGAAAAATAGGCAAATAAATAGAGAAAAATAGGTAAATTATCTAGAGAAAAAAATAGATAAATAAATAGAGAAAATAGGTAAATAAACCAAACAAAAAAAGGTAAATAAAAAAATAGGTAAATAAATTAGAGGAAAAAATTAGTAAATAAACAGAGAAAAAATACGTAAATAAATGAGAGAGAAAAATAGGTAAATATATAGAGAAAAAATAGGTAAATAAATACAGAAAGAGGAGGTAAATAAATTAGAGAAAAAAGTAGGTAAATAACTAGAGAAAAAATAGGTAAATAAAAAGAGAAAAAATAGGTAAATAAATAGTGAAAAAATAGTTAAATTGTCTAGAGAAAAAATGGGTGTACAAATATACATAAATAGCTAAATAAATCAAAGAATAAAAGGTAAATAAAAAATAGGTAAATAAATTAAAGGAAAAAATAGTTAAATAAACAGAGAAAAAATAGGTAAATAAATAGAGAAACAAAAGAGGTAAAAAAAATAGAGGAAAAAATAGGTAAATTATCTAGAGAAAAAATAGGTGTATAAATATAGATAAATAGCTAAATAAATCAAGGAAAAAAAGGTAAATAAAAAATAGGTAAATAAACTAGAGAAAAAAATACGTAAATTAATTACAGGAAAAAATAGGTAAATAAACAGAGAAAAAATTGGTAAATAAATTAGGGAAAAAAATAGATAAAGAAATAGTGAAAAATAGGTAATGAAGTAGAGAATACAAAGGAGGTAAATAAATACAGAAAATAGGTAAATATATAGAGAAAAGTAGGTAAATATTTTAGAGAAAAAAATAGGCAAATAAATAGAGAAAAAATAGGTAAATTATCTTGAGAAAAAATAGGTAAATAAACCAAAAAAAACGTAAATAAAAAAATAGGTAAATAAACAGAGAAAAAGTAGGTAAATAAAATAGAGAAAAAATAGGTAAATAAAGAGAGAAAAAATAGGTAAATTATCAAGAGAAAAAATTGGTGTATAAATATAGATAAATAGCTAAATAAATAAAAAAAAGGTAAATAAAAAAATAGGTAAATAAATTATAGGAAAAAATGGGTAAATAAACAGTGAAAAAATAGGTAATGAAGTAGAGGAAACAAAGGAGGTTAGTAAATACTGAAAAAGAGGTAAATAACTAGAGAAAAATAGGTAAATAAATAGAGAAAACGAAAGAGGTAAATAGAGAAAAAATAGGGAAATATATAGAGAAAAAATAGGTAAGTAAATAGAGAAAAAAGAGGTAAATAAATAGAGAAAAATAGGTAAATAAATAGATAAAAAATAGGTAAATGCAATAGAGAAAAAAATAGGCAAATAAATAGAGAAAAATAGGTAAATTATCTAGAGAAAAAATAGGTAAATAAATAGAGAAATAGGTAAATAAACCAAACAAAAAAAGGTAAATAAAAAAATAGGTAAATAAATTAGAGGAAAAAATTGGTAAATAAACAGAGAAAAAATAGGTAAATAAATGAGAGAGAAAAATAGGTAAATATATAGAGAAAAAATAGGTAAATAAATAGAGAAAAAATAGGGAAATATATAGAGAAAAAATAGGTAAGTAAATAGAGAAAAAAGAGGTAAATAAATAGAGAAAAATAGGTAAATAAACAGAGAAAAAGTAGGTAAATAAAATAGAGAAAAAATAGGTAAATAAAGAGAGAAAAAAATAGGTAAATTATCTAGAGAAAAAATTGGTGTATAAATATAGATAAATAGCTAAATAAATAAAAAAAAGGTAAATAAAAAAATAGGTAAATAAATTAGAGAAAAAAATAGATAAAAAATAGTGAAAAATAGGTAAATAAAATGAGAAAAAAGAGGTAAATAAATAGAGGAAAAATAGGTAAATAAACAGAGAAAAAGTAGGTAAATAAAATAGAGAAAAAATAGGTAAATAAAGAGAGAAAAAATAGGTAAATTATCAAGAGAAAAAAATGGTGTATAAATATAGATAAATAGCTAAATAAATAAAAAAAAGGTAAATAAAAAAATAGGTAAATAAAATAGAGAAAAAATACGTAAATAAATTAGAGAAAAAATAGATAAATAAATAGAGAAAAATAGGTAAATTATCTAGAGAAAAAATAGGTAAATAAATAGAGAAAAATAGGTAAATAAACCAAACAAAAAAAGGTAAATATAAAAATAGGTAAATAAATTATAGGAAAAAATTGGTAAATAAACAGAGAAAAAATACGTAAATAAATGAGAGAGAAAATAGGTAAATATATAGAGAAAAAATAGGTAAATAAATAGAGAAAAAGAGGTAAATAAATAGAGAAAAATAGGTAAATAAATAGATAAAAAAATAGGTAAATAAAATAGAGAAAAAAATAGGCAAATAAATAGATAAAAATAGGTAAATAAACTAGAGAAAAATAGGTGTATCTATAGAGAAAAATAGCTAAATAAATCAAGGAAACAAGGTAAATAAAAAAATAGGTAAATAAATTAGAGGAAAAAATAGGTAAATAGACCGAGAAAAAGTAGGTAAATAAATGAGAGAACGAAATAGGTAAATAACTACAGACAAATAGATAAATAAATAGAGAAAAATAGGTAAATAAATAGAGAAAACAAAAGAGGTAAAAAAATAGAGAAAAAAATAGGTAAATTATCTAGAGGAAAAATAGGTAAATAAATAGAGAAAAATAGGTATACAAACCAAACAAAAAAAGGTAAATAGAAAAATAGGTAAATAAATTATAGGAAAAAATGGGTAAATAAACAGTGAAAAAATAGGTAATGAAGTAGAGGAAACAAAGGAGGTTAGTAAATACTGAAAAAGAGGTAAATAACTAGAGAAAAATAGGTAAGTAAATGGAGAAAACAAAAGAGGTAAATAAATAGAGAAAAAATAGGGAAATATGTAGAGAAAAAATAGGTAAGTAAATAGAGAAAAAAGAGGTAAATAAATAGAGAAAAATAGGTAAATAAATAGATAAAAAATACGTAAATAAATTAGAGAAAAAATAGATAAATAAATAGAGAAAAATAGGTAAATTATCTAGAGAAAAAATAGGTAAATAAATAGAGAAAAATAGGTAAATAAACCAACAAAAAAAGGTAAATATAAAAATAGGTAAATAAATTATAGGAGGAAAAAATTGGTAAATAAACAGAGAAAAAATACGTAAATAAATGAGAGAGAAAATAGGTAAATATATAGAGAAAAAATAGGTAAATAAATAGAGAAAAAGAGGTAAATAAATAGAGAAAAATAGGTAAATAAATAGATAAAAAATAGGTAAATAAAATAGAGAAAAATAGGTAAATAAACCAAACAAAAAAAGGTAAATAAAAAAACTAGGTAAATAAATTATAGGAAAAAATGGGTAAATAAACAGTGAAAAAATAGGTAATGAAGTAGAGGAAACAAAGGAGGTTAGTAAATACTGAAAAAGAGGTAAATAACTAGAGAAAAATAGGTAAGTAAATGGAGAAAACAAAAGAGGTAAATAAATAGAGAAAAAATAGGGAAATATGTAGAGAAAAAATAGGTAAGTAAATAGAGAAAAAAGAGGTAAATAAATAGAGAAAAATAGGTAAATAAATAGATAAAAAATAGGTAAATGAAATAGAGAAAAATAGGCAAATAAATAGAGAAAAATAGGTAAATTATCTAGAGAAAAAATAGATAAATAAATAGAGAAAATAGGTAAATAAACCAAACAAAAAAGGTAAATAAAAAAATAGGTAAATAAATTAGAGGAAAAAATTAGTAAATAAACAGAGAAAAAATACGTAAATAAATGAGAGAGAAAAATAGGTAAATATATAGAGAAAAAATAGGTAAATAAATACAGAAAGAGGAGGTAAATAAATTAGAGAAAAAAGTAGGTAAATAATTAGAGAAAAAATAGGTAAATAAAAAGAGAAAAAATAGGTAAATAAATAGTGAAAAAATAGTTAAATTGTCTAGAGAAAAATGGGTGTACAAATATACATAAATAGCTAAATAAATCAAAGAAAAAAAAGGTAAATAAAAAATAGGTAAATAAATTAATGGAAAAAATAGTTAAATAAACAGAGAAAAAATAGGTAAATAAATAGAGAAACAAAAGAGGTAAAAAAATAGAGGAAAAAATAGGTAAATTATCTAGAGAAAAAATAGGTGTATAAATATAGATAAATAGCTAAATAAATCAAGGAAAAAAAAGGTAAATAAAAAATAGGTAAATAAACTAGAGAAAAAAATACGTAAATTAATTACAGGAAAAAATAGGTAAATAAACAGAGAAAAAATTGGTAAATAAATTAGGGAAAAAAATAGATAAAGAAATAGTGAAAAATAGGTAATGAAGTAGAGAATACAAAGGAGGTAAATAAATACAGAAAATAGGTAAATATATAGAGAAAAGTAGGTAAATATTTTAGAGAAAAAAATAGGCAAATAAATAGAGAAAAAATAGGTAAATTATCTTGAGAAAAAATAGGTAAATAAACCAAAAAAAACGTAAATAAAAAAATAGGTAAATAAACAGAGAAAAAGTAGGTAAATAAAATAGAGAAAAAATAGGTAAATAAAGAGAGAAAAAATAGGTAAATTATCAAGAGAAAAAATTGGTGTATAAATATAGATAAATAGCTAAATAAATAAAAAAAAAAAAGGTAAATAAAAAATAGGTAAATAAATTAAAGGAAAAAATAGTTAAATAAACAGAGAAAAATAGGTAAATAAATAGAGAAAACAAAAGAGGTAAAAAAATAGAGAAAAAATAGGTAAATTATCTAGAGAAAAAATAGGTGTATAAATATAGATAAATAGGTAAATAAACCAAACAAAAAAAGGTAAATAAAAAAATAGGTAAATAAATTAGAGGAAAAAATTGGTAAATAAACAGAGAAAAAATACGTAAATAAATGAGAGAAAAAATAGGTAAATATATAGAGAAAAAATAGGTAAATAAATAGAGAAAAAGAGGTAAATAAATAGAGAAAAATAGGTAAATAAATAGATAAAAAAATAGGTAAATAAAATAGAGAAAAAAATAGGCAAATAAATAGATAAAAATAGGTAAATAGACTAGAGAAAATAGGTGTATCAATAGAGAAAAATAGCTAAATAAATTAAGGAAACAAGGTAAATCAAAAAATAGTTTAATAAATTAGAGGAAAAAATAGGTAAATAAATAGAGAAAAAATAGTTAAATTATCTAGAGAAAAAATAGGTGTACAAAATATACATAAATAGCTAAATAAATCAAAGAAAAAAAGGTAAATAAAAAATAGGTAAATAAATTAAAGGAAAAAATAGTTAAATAAACAGAGAAAAAATAGGTAAATAAATAGAGAAAACAAAAGAGGTAAAAAAATAGAGAAAAAAATAGGTAAATTATCCAGAGAAAAAATAGGTGTATAAATATAGATAAATAGCTAAATAAATCAAAGAAAAAAAGGTAAATAAAAAATAGGTAAATAAACTAGAGAAAAAATACGTAAATTATTTACAGGAAAAAATAGGTAAATAAACAGAGAAAAAATTGGTAAATAAATTAGAGAAAAAAATAGATAAAGAAATAGTGAAAAATAGGTAATGAAGTAGAGAATACAATGGAGGTAAATAAATACAGAAAATAGGTAAATATATAGAGAAAAGTAGGTAAATATTTTAGAGAAAAAAATAGGCAAATAAATAGAGAAAAAATAGGTAAATTATCTTGAGAAAAAATAGGTAAATAAACCAAAAAAAACGTAAATAAAAAAATAGGTAAATAAACAGAGAAAAAGTAGGTAAATAAAATAGAGAAAAAATAGGTAAATAAAGAGAGAAAAAATAGGTAAATTATCAAGAGAAAAAATTGGTGTATAAATATAGATAAATAGCTAAATAAATAAAAAAAAGGTAAATAAAAAAATAGGTAAATAAATTATAGGAAAAAATGGGTAAATAAACAGTGAAAAAATAGGTAATGAAGTAGAGGAAACAAAGGAGGTTAGTAAATACTGAAAAAGAGGTAAATAACTAGAGAAAAATAGGTAAATAAATAGAGAAAACAAAAGAGGTAAATAAATAGAGAAAAATAGGGAAATATATAGAGAAAAAATAGGTAAGTAAATAGAGAAAAAAGAGGTAAATAAATAGAGAAAAATAGGTAAATAAATAGATAAAAATAGGTAAATGATATAGAGAAAAAAATAGGCAAATAAATAGAGAAAAATAGGTAAATAAATAGAGAAAACAAAAGAGGTAAAAAAATAGAGAAAAAATAGGTAAATTATCTAGAGAAAAAATAGGTGTATAAATATAGATATATAGCTAAATAAATCAAAGAAAAAAAGGTAAATAAAAAATAGGTAAATAAATTAAAGGAAAAAATAGTTAAATAAACAGAGAAAAATAGGTAAATAAATAGAGAAAACAAAAGAGGTAAAAAAATAGAGAAAAAATAGGTAAATTATCTAGAGAAAAAATAGGTGTATAAATATAGATAAATAGCTAAATAAATCAAAGAAAAAAAGGTAAATAAAAAATAGGTAAATAAATTAAAGGAAAAAATAGTTAAATAAACAGAGAAAAATAGGTAAATAAATAGAGAAAACAAAAGAGGTAAAAAAATAGAGAAAAAATAGGTAAATTATCTAGAGAAAAAATAGGTGTATAAATATAGATAAATAGGTAAATAAACCAAACAAAAAAAGGTAAATAAAAAAATAGGTAAATAAATTAGAGGAAAAAATTGGTAAATAAACAGAGAAAAAATACGTAAATAAATGAGAGAAAAAATAGGTAAATATATAGAGAAAAAATAGGTAAATAAATAGAGAAAAAGAGGTAAATAAATAGAGAAAAATAGGTAAATAAATAGAGAAAAAATAGGTAAATAAAGAGAAAAAAAATAGGTAAATTATCAAGAGAAAAAATTGGTGTATAAATATAGATAAATAGCTAAATAAATAAAAAAAAGGTAAATAAAAAAATAGGTATATAAATTATAGGAAAAAATGGGTAAATAAACAGTGAAAAAATAGGTAATGAAGTAGAGGAAACAAAGGAGGTTAGTAAATACTGAAAAAGAGGTAAATAACTAGAGAAAAATAGGTAAATAAATAGAGAAAACAAAAGAGGTAAATAAATAGAGAAAAATAGGGAAATATATAGAGAAAAAATAGGTAAGTAAATAGAGAAAAAAGAGGTAAATAAATAGAGAAAAATAGGTAAATAAATAGATAAAAATAGGTAAATGATATAGAGAAAAAAATAGGCAAATAAATAGAGAAAAATAGGTAAATAAATAGAGAAAACAAAAGAGGTAAAAAAATAGAGAAAAAATAGGTAAATTATCTAGAGAAAAAATAGGTGTATAAATATAGATAAATAGCTAAATAAATCAAAGAAAAAAAGGTAAATAAAAAATAGGTAAATAAATTAAAGGAAAAAATAGTTAAATAAACAGAGAAAAAATAGGTAAATAAATAGAGAAAACAAAAGAGGTAAAAAAATAGAGAAAAAATAGGTAAATTATCTAGAGAAAAAATAGGTGTATAAATATAGATAAATAGCTAAATAAATCAAAGAAAAAAAGGTAAATAAAAAATAGGTAAATAAATTAAAGGAAAAAATAGTTAAATAAACAGAGAAAAATAGGTAAATAAATAGAGAAAACAAAAGAGGTAAAAAAATAGAGAAAAAATAGGTAAATTATCTAGAGAAAAAATAGGTGTATAAATATAGATAAATAGGTAAATAAACCAAACAAAAAAAGGTAAATAAAAAAATAGGTAAATAAATTAGAGGAAAAAATTGGTAAATAAACAGAGAAAAAATACGTAAATAAATGAGAGAAAAAATAGGTAAATATATAGAGAAAAAATAGGTAAATAAATAGAGAAAAAGAGGTAAATAAATAGAGAAAAATAGGTAAATAAATAGATAAAAAAATAGGTAAATAAAATAGAGAAAAAAATAGGCAAATAAATAGATAAAAATAGGTAAATAAACTAGAGAAAATAGGTGTATCAATAGAGAAAAATAGCTAAATAAATTAAGGAAACAAGGTAAATCAAAAAATAGTTTAATAAATTAGAGGAAAAAATAGGTAAATAAATAGAGAAAAAATAGTTAAATTATCTAGAGAAAAAATAGGTGTACAAATATACATAAATAGCTAAATAAATCAAAGAAAAAAAGGTAAATAAAAAATAGGTAAATAAATTAAAGGAAAAAATAGTTAAATAAACAGAGAAAAAATAGGTAAATAAATAGAGAAAACAAAAGAGGTAAAAAAATAGAGAAAAAAATAGGTAAATTATCCAGAGAAAAAATAGGTGTATAAATATAGATAAATAGCTAAATAAATCAAAGAAAAAAAGGTAAATAAAAAATAGGTAAATAAACTAGAGAAAAAATACGTAAATTAATTACAGGAAAAAATAGGTAAATAAACAGAGAAAAAATTGGTAAATAAATTAGAGAAAAAAATAGATAAAGAAATAGTGAAAAATAGGTAATGAAGTAGAGAATACAATGGAGGTAAATAAATACAGAAAATGGGTAAATATATAGTGAAAACTAGGTAAATATTTTATAGAAAAAATAGGCAAATAAATAGAGAAAAAATAGGTAAATTATCTTGAGAAAAAATAGGTAAATAAACCAAACAAAAAAATGTAAATAAAAAAATAGGTAAATAAACCAAACAAAAAAAGGTAAATATAAAAATAGGTAAATAAATTAGAGGAAAAAATTAGTAAATAAACAGAGAATAAATACGTAAATAAATGAGAGAGAAAAATAGGTAAATAAATAGAGAAAAATAGGTAAATAAATAGATAAAAATAGGTAAATGATATAGAGAAAAAAATAGGCAAATAAATAGAGAAAAATAGGTAAATAAATAGAGAAAACAAAAGAGGTAAAAAAATAGAGAAAAAATAGGTAAATTATCTAGAGAAAAAATAGGTGTATAAATATAGATAAATAGCTAAATAAATCAAAGAAAAAAAGGTAAATAAAAAATAGGTAAATAAATTAAAGGAAAAAATAGTTAAATAAACAGAGAAAAATAGGTAAATAAATAGAGAAAACAAAAGAGGTAAAAAAATAGAGAAAAAATAGGTAAATTATCTAGAGAAAAAATAGGTGTATAAATATAGATAAATAGCTAAATAAATCAAAGAAAAAAAGGTAAATAAAAAATAGGTAAATAAATTAAAGGAAAAAATAGTTAAATAAACAGAGAAAAATAGGTAAATAAATAGAGAAAACAAAAGAGGTAAAAAAATAGAGAAAAAATAGGTAAATTATCTAGAGAAAAAATAGGTGTATAAATATAGATAAATAGGTAAATAAACCAAACAAAAAAAGGTAAATAAAAAAATAGGTAAATAAATTAGAGGAAAAAATTGGTAAATAAACAGAGAAAAAATACGTAAATAAATGAGAGAAAAAATAGGTAAATATATAGAGAAAAAATAGGTAAATAAATAGAGAAAAAGAGGTAAATAAATAGAGAAAAATAGGTAAATAAATAGAGAAAAAATAGGTAAATAAAGAGAAAAAAAATAGGTAAATTACCAAGAGAAAAAATTGGTGTATAAATATAGATAAATAGCTAAATAAATAAAAAAAAGGTAAATAAAAAAATAGGTAAATAAATTATAGGAAAAAATGGGTAAATAAACAGTGAAAAAATAGGTAATGAAGTAGAGGAAACAAAGGAGGTTAGTAAATACTGAAAAAGAGGTAAATAACTAGAGAAAAATAGGTAAATAAATAGAGAAAACAAAAGAGGTAAATAAATAGAGAAAAATAGGGAAATATATAGAGAAAAAATAGGTAAGTAAATAGAGAAAAAAGAGGTAAATAAATAGAGAAAAATAGGTAAATAAATAGATAAAAATAGGTAAATGATATAGAGAAAAAAATAGGCAAATAAATAGAGAAAAATAGGTAAATAAATAGAGAAAACAAAAGAGGTAAAAAAATAGAGAAAAAATAGGTAAATTATCTAGAGAAAAAATAGGTGTATAAATATAGATAAATAGCTAAATAAATCAAAGAAAAAAAGGTAAATAAAAAATAGGTAAATAAATTAAAGGAAAAAATAGTTAAATAAACAGAGAAAAAATAGGTAAATAAATAGAGAAAACAAAAGAGGTAAAAAAATAGAGAAAAAATAGGTAAATTATCTAGAGAAAAAATAGGTGTATAAATATAGATAAATAGCTAAATAAATCAAAGAAAAAAAGGTAAATAAAAAATAGGTAAATAAATTAAAGGAAAAAATAGTTAAATAAACAGAGAAAAATAGGT
Source organism: Andrena cerasifolii (assembly GCF_050908995.1). Classification (NCBI taxonomy): domain Eukaryota; kingdom Metazoa; phylum Arthropoda; class Insecta; order Hymenoptera; family Andrenidae; genus Andrena; species Andrena cerasifolii. The sequence continues at coordinate 24,753 of NW_027485404.1, forward strand.
AAATAAATAGAGAAAACAAAAGAGGTAAAAAAATAGAGAAAAAATAGGTAAATTATCTAGAGAAAAAATAGGTGTATAAATATAGATAAATAGGTAAATAAACCAAACAAAAAAAGGTAAATAAAAAAATAGGTAAATAAATTAGAGGAAAAAATTGGTAAATAAACAGAGAAAAAATACGTAAATAAATGAGAGAAAAAATAGGTAAATATATAGAGAAAAAATAGGTAAATAAATAGAGAAAAAGAGGTAAATAAATAGAGAAAAATAGGTAAATAAATAGATAAAAAAATAGGTAAATAAAATAGAGAAAAAAATAGGCAAATAAATAGATAAAAATAGGTAAATAAACTAGAGAAAATAGGTGTATCAATAGAGAAAAATAGCTAAATAAATTAAGGAAACAAGGTAAATCAAAAAATAGTTTAATAAATTAGAGGAAAAAATAGGTAAATAAATAGAGAAAAAATAGTTAAATTATCTAGAGAAAAAATAGGTGTACAAATATACATAAATAGCTAAATAAATCAAAGAAAAAAAGGTAAATAAAAAATAGGTAAATAAATTAAAGGAAAAAATAGTTAAATAAACAGAGAAAAAATAGGTAAATAAATAGAGAAAACAAAAGAGGTAAAAAAATAGAGAAAAAAATAGGTAAATTATCCAGAGAAAAAATAGGTGTATAAATATAGATAAATAGCTAAATAAATCAAAGAAAAAAAGGTAAATAAAAAATAGGTAAATAAACTAGAGAAAAAATACGTAAATTAATTACAGGAAAAAATAGGTAAATAAACAGAGAAAAAATTGGTAAATAAATTAGAGAAAAAAATAGATAAAGAAATAGTGAAAAATAGGTAATGAAGTAGAGAATACAATGGAGGTAAATAAATACAGAAAATGGGTAAATATATAGTGAAAACTAGGTAAATATTTTATAGAAAAAATAGGCAAATAAATAGAGAAAAAATAGGTAAATTATCTTGAGAAAAAATAGGTAAATAAACCAAACAAAAAAATGTAAATAAAAAAATAGGTAAATAAAATAGAGAAAAAATACGTAAATAAATTAGAGAAAAATAGATAAATAAATAGAGAAAAATAGGTAAATTATCTAGAGAAAAAATAGGTAAATAAATAGAGAAAAATAGGTAAATAAACCAAACAAAAAAAGGTAAATATAAAAATAGGTAAATAAATTAGAGGAAAAAATTAGTAAATAAACAGAGAATAAATACGTAAATAAATGAGAGAGAAAAATAGGTAAATATATAGAGAAAAAATAGGTAAATAAATACAGAAAGAGGAGGTAAATAAATTAGAGAAAAAAGTAGGTAAATAACTAGAGAAAAAATAGGTAAATAAAAAGAGAAAAAATAGGTAAATAAATAGTGAAAAAATAGTTAAATTGTCTAGAGAAAAAATGGGTGTACAAATATACATAAATAGCTAAATAAATCAAAGAAAAAAAGGTAAATAAAAAATAGGTAAATAAATTAAAGGAAAAAATATTTAAATAAACAGAGAAAAAATAGGTAAATAAATAGAGAAACAAAAGAGGTAAAAAAATAGAGGAAAAAATAGGTAAATTATCTAGAGAAAAAATAGGTGTATAAATATAGATAAGTAGCTAAATAAATCAAAGAAAAAAAGGTAAATAAAAAATAGGTAAATAAACTAGAGAAAAAAATACGTAAATTAATTACAGGAAAAAATAGGTAAATAAACAGAGAAAAAATTGGTAAATAAATTAGGGGAAAAAATAGATAAAGAAATAGTGAAAAATAGGTAATGAAGTAGAGAATACAAAGGAGGTAAATAAATACAGAAAATAGGTAAATATATAGAGAAAAGTAGGTAAATATTTTAGAGAAAAAAATAGGCAAATAAATAGAGAAAAAATAGGTATATTATCTTGAGAAGAAATAGGTAAATAAACCAAAAAAAAACGTAAATAAAAAAATAGGTAAATAAACTAGTGAAAAAATAGGTAAATAAACAGAGAAAAAATTGGTAAATAAATTAGAGAAAAAAATAGATAAAGAAATAGTGAAAAATAGGTAATGAAGTAGAGAATACAAAGGAGGTAAATAAATACAGAAAATAGGTAAATATATAGAGAAAACTAGGTAAATATTTTAGAGAAAAAAATAGGCAAATAAATAGAGAAAAAATAGGTAAATTATCTTGAGAAAAAATAGGTAAATAAACCAAAAAAAACGTAAATAAAAAAATAGGTAAATAAACTAGAGAAAAAATAGGTAAATAAATTAGAGAAAAAAATAGATAAATAAATAGAGAAAAAATAGGTGAATAAATAGAGAAAAATAGGTAAATAATCTAGAGAAAAATAGGTGTATAAATAGAGAAAAATAGCTAAATAAATGAAAGAAAAAAGGTAAATAAAAAATAGGTAAATAAATTAGAGGAAAAAATAGGTAAATAAACAGAAAAATAGGTAAATAAATTGGAGAAAATAGTAGGTAAATAACTAGAGAAAAATAGGTAAATAAAATGAGAAAAAAGAGGTAAATAAATAGAGAAAAATAGGTAAATAAACAGAGAAAAAGTAGGTATATAAAATAGAGAAAAAATAGGTAAATAAAGAGAGAAAAAATAGGTAAATTATCTAGAGAAAAAATTGGTGTATAAATATAGATAAGTAGCTAAATAAATAAAAAAAAGGTAAATAAAAAAATAGGTAAATAAATTATAGGAAAGAATGGGTAAATAAACAGTGAAAAAATAGGTAATGAAGTAGAGGAAACAAAGGAGGTTAGTAAATACTGAAAAAGAGGTAAATAACTAGAGAAAAATAGGTGTATCTATAGAGAAAAATAGCTAAATAAATCAAGGAAACAAGGTAAATCAAAAAATAGGTAAATAAATTAGAGGAAAAAATAGGTAAATAGACAGAGAAAAAGTAGGTAAATAAATGAGAGAACGAAATAGGTAAATAACTACAGACAAATAGATAAATAAATAGAGAAAAATAGGTAAATAAATAGAGAAAACAAAAGAGGTAAAAAAATAGAGAAAAAAATAGGTAAATTATCTAGAGGAAAAATAGGTAAATAAGTAGAGAAAAATAGGTAAATAAACCAAACAAAAAAAGGTAAATAAAAAAATAGGTAAATAAATTATAGGAAAAAATGGGTAAATTAATTACAGGAAAAAATAGGTAAATAAACAGAGAAAAAATTGGTAAATAAATTAGAGAAAAAAATAGATAAAGAAATAGTGAAAAATAGGTAATGAAGTAGAGAATACAATGGAGGTAAATAAATACAGAAAATGGGTAAATATATAGTGAAAACTAGGTAAATATTTTAGAGAAAAAATAGGCAAATAAATAGAGAAAAAATAGGTAAATTATCTTGAGAAAAAATAGGTAAATAAACCAAACAAAAAAATGTAAATAAAAAAATAGGTAAATAAAATAGAGAAAAAATACGTAAATAAATTAGAGAAAAAATAGATAAATAAATAGAGAAAAATAGGTAAATTATCTAGAGAAAAAATAGGTAAATAAATAGAGAAAAATAGGTAAATAAACCAAACAAAAAAAGGTAAATATAAAAATAGGTAAATAAATTATAGGAAAAAATTGGTAAATAAACAGAGAAAAAATACGTAAATAAATGAGAGAGAAAATAGGTAAATATATAGAGAAAAAATAGGTAAATAAATAGAGAAAAAGAGGTAAATAAATAGAGAAAAATAGGTAAATAAATAGATAAAAAAATAGGTAAATAAAAAGAGAAAAAATAGGTAAATAAATAGTGAAAAAATAGTTAAATTGTCTAGAGAAAAAATGGGTGTACAAATATACATAAATAGCTAAATAAATCAAAGAAAAAAAGGTAAATAAAAAATAGGTAAATAAATTAAAGGAAAAAATAGTTAAATAAACAGAGAAAATGTAGGTAAATAAATGAGAGAACGAAATAGGTAAATAACTACAGACAAATAGATAAATAAATAGAGAAAAATAGGTAAATAAATAGAGAAAACAAAAGAGGTAAAAAAATAGAGAAAAAAATAGGTAAATTATCTAGAGGAAAAATAGGTAAATAGACAGAGAAAATGTAGGTAAATAAATGAGAGAACGAAATAGGTAAATAACTACAGACAAATAGATAAATAAATAGAGAAAAATAGGTAAATAAATAGAGAAAACAAAAGAGGTAAAAAAATAGAGAAAAAAATAGGTAAATTATCTAGAGGAAAAATAGGTAAATAAATAGAGAAAAATAGGTAAATAAACCAAACAAAAAAAGGTAAATAAAAAAATAGGTAAATAAATTATAGGAAAAAATGGGTAAATAAACAGTGAAAAAATAGGTAATGAAGTAGAGGAAACAAAGGAGGTTAGTAAATACTGAAAAAGAGGTAAATAACTAGAGAAAAATAGGTAAGTAAATGGAGAAAACAAAAGAGGTAAACACATAGAGAAAAAATAGGGAAATATGTAGAGAAAAAATAGGTAAGTAAATAGAGAAAAAAGAGGTAAATAAATAGAGAAAAATAGGTAAATAAATAGATAAAAAATACGTAAATAAATTAGAGAAAAAATAGATAAATAAATAGAGAAAAATAGGTAAATTATCTAGAGAAAAAATAGGTAAATAAATAGAGAAAAATAGGTAAATAAACCAAACAAAAAAAGGTAAATATAAAAATAGGTAAATAAATTATAGGAAAAAATTGGTAAATAAACAGAGAATAAATACGTAAATAAATGAGAGAGAAAAATAGGTAAATATATAGAGAAAAAATAGGTAAATAAATACAGAAAGAGGAGGTAAATAAATTAGAGAAAAAAGTAGGTAAATAACTAGAGAAAAAATAGGTAAATAAAAAGAGAAAAGATAGGTAAATAAATAGTGAAAAAATAGTTAAATTGTCTAGAGAAAAAATGGGTGTACAAATATACATAAATAGCTAAATAAATCAAAGAAAAAAAGGTAAATAAAAAATAGGTAAATAAATTAAAGGAAAAAATAGTTAAATAAACAGAGAAAAAATAGGTAAATAAATAGAGAAACAAAAGAGGTAAAAAAATAGAGGAAAAAATAGGTAAATTATCTAGAGAAAAAATAGGTGTATAAATATAGATAAGTAGCTAAATAAATCAAAGAAAAAAAGGTAAATAAAAAATAGCTAAATAAACTAGAGAAAAAAATACGTAAATTAATTACAGGAAAAAATAGGTAAATAAACAGAGAAAAAATTGGTAAATAAATTAGGGGAAAAAATAGATAAAGAAATAGTGAAAAATAGGTAATGAAGTAGAGAATACAAAGGAGGTAAATAAATACAGAAAATAGGTAAATATATAGAGAAAAGTAGGTAAATATTTTAGAGAAAAAAATAGGCAAATAAATAGAGAAAAAATAGGTATATTATCTTGAGAAGAAATAGGTAAATAAACCAAAAAAAACGTAAATAAAAAAATAGGTAAATAAACTAGTGAAAAAATAGGTAAATAAACAGAGAAAAAATTGGTAAATAAATTAGAGAAAAAAATAGATAAAGAAATAGTGAAAAATAGGTAATGAAGTAGAGAATACAAAGGAGGTAAATAAATACAGAAAATAGGTAAATATATAGAGAAAACTAGGTAAATATTTTAGAGAAAAAAATAGGCAAATAAATAGAGAAAAAATAGGTAAATTATCTTGAGAAAAAATAGGTAAATAAACCAAAAAAAACGTAAATAAAAAAATAGGTAAATAAACTAGAGAAAAAATAGGTAAATAAATTAGAGAAAAAAATAGATAAATAAATAGAGAAAAAATAGGTGAATAAATAGAGAAAAATAGGTAAATAATCTAGAGAAAAATAGGTGTATAAATAGAGAAAAATAGCTAAATAAATGAAAGAAAAAAGGTAAATAAAAAATAGGTAAATAAATTAGAGGAAAAAATAGGTAAATAAACAGAAAAATAGGTAAATAAATTGGAGAAAATAGTAGGTAAATAACTAGAGAAAAATAGGTAAATAAAATGAGAAAAAAGAGGTAAATAAATAGAGAAAAATAGGTAAATAAACAGAGAAAAAGTAGGTAAATAAAATAGAGAAAAAATAGGTAAATAAAGAGAGAAAAAATAGGTAAATTATCTAGAGAAAAAATTGGTGTATAAATATAGATAAATAGCTAAATAAATAAAAAAAGGTAAATAAAAAAATAGGTAAATAAATTATAGGAAAGAATGGGTAAATAAACAGTGAAAAAATAGGTAATGAAGTAGAGGAAACAAAGGAGGTTAGTAAATACTGAAAAAGAGGTAAATAACTAGAGAAAAATAGGTGTATCTATAGAGAAAAATAGCTAAATAAATCAAGGAAACAAGGTAAATCAAAAAATAGGTAAATAAATTAGAGGAAAAAATAGGTAAATAGACAGAGAAAAAGTAGGTAAATAAATGAGAGAACGAAATAGGTAAATAACTACAGACAAATAGATAAATAAATAGAGAAAAATAGGTAAATAAATAGAGAAAACAAAAGAGGTAAAAAAATAGAGAAAAAAATAGGTAAATTATCTAGAGGAAAAATAGGTAAATAAATAGAGAAAAATAGGTAAATAAACCAAACAAAAAAAGGTAAATAAAAAAATAGGTAAATAAATTATAGGAAAAAATGGGTAAATTAATTACAGGAAAAAATAGGTAAATAAACAGAGAAAAAATTGGTAAATAAATTAGAGAAAAAAATAGATAAAGAAATAGTGAAAAATAGGTAATGAAGTAGAGAATACAATGGAGGTAAATAAATACAGAAAATGGGTAAATATATAGTGAAAACTAGGTAAATATTTTAGAGAAAAAATAGGCAAATAAATAGAGAAAAAATAGGTAAATTATCTTGAGAAAAAATAGGTAAATAAACCAAACAAAAAAATGTAAATAAAAAAATAGGTAAATAAAATAGAGAAAAAATACGTAAATAAATTAGAGAAAAAATAGATAAATAAATAGAGAAAAATAGGTAAATTATCTAGAGAAAAAATAGGTAAATAAATAGAGAAAAATAGGTAAATAAACCAAACAAAAAAAGGTAAATATAAAAATAGGTAAATAAATTATAGGAAAAAATTGGTAAATAAACAGAGAAAAAATACGTAAATAAATGAGAGAGAAAATAGGTAAATATATAGAGAAAAAATAGGTAAATAAATAGAGAAAAAGAGGTAAATAAATAGAGAAAAATAGGTAAATAAATAGATAAAAAAATAGGTAAATAAAATAGAGAAAAAAATAGGCAAATAAATAGATAAAAATAGGTAAATAAACTAGAGAAAAATAGGTGTATCTATAGAGAAAAATAGCTAAATAAATCAAGGAAACAAGGTAAATAAAAAAATAGGTAAATAAATTAGAGGAAAAAATAGGTAAATAGACAGAGAAAATGTAGGTAAATAAATGAGAGAACGAAATAGGTAAATAACTACAGACAAATAGATAAATAAATAGAGAAAAATAGGTAAATAAATAGAGAAAACAAAAGAGGTAAAAAAATAGAGAAAAAAATAGGTAAATTATCTAGAGGAAAAATAGGTAAATAAATAGAGAAAAATAGGTAAATAAACAAAACAAAAAAAGGTAAATAAAAAAATAGGTAAATAAATTATAGGAAAAAATGGGTAAATAAACAGTGAAAAAATAGGTAATGAAGTAGAGGAAACAAAGGAGGTTAGTAAATACTGAAAAAGAGGTAAATAACTAGAGAAAAATAGGTAAGTAAATGGAGAAAACAAAAGAGGTAAATAAATAGAGAAAAAATAGGGAAATATGTAGAGAAAAAATAGGTAAGTAAATAGAGAAAAAAGAGGTAAATAAATAGAGAAAAATAGGTAAATAAATAGATAAAAAATACGTAAATAAATTAGAGAAAAAATAGATAAATAAATAGAGAAAAATAGGTAAATTATCTAGAGAAAAAATAGGTAAATAAATAGAGAAAAATAGGTAAATAAACCAAACAAAAAAAGGTAAATATAAAAATAGGTAAATAAATTATAGGAAAAAATTGGTAAATAAACAGAGAAAAAATACGTAAATAAATGAGAGAGAAAATAGGTAAATATATAGAGAAAAAATAGGTAAATAAATAGAGAAAAAGAGGTAAATAAATAGAGAAAAATAGGTAAATAAATAGATAAAAAAATAGGTAAATAAAATAGAGAAAAAATAGGCAAATAAATAGATAAAAATAGGTAAATAAACTAGAGAAAAATAGGTGTATCTATAGAGAAAAATAGCTAAATAAATCAAGGAAACAAGGTAAATAAAAAAATAGGTAAATAAATTAGAGGAAAAAATAGGTAAATAGACAGAGAAAAAGTAGGTAAATAAATGAGAGAACGAAATAGGTAAATAACTACAGACAAATAGATAAATAAATAGAGAAAAATAGGTAAATAAATAGAGAAAACAAAAGAGGTAAAAAAATAGAGAAAAAAATAGGTAAATTATCTAGAGGAAAAATAGGTAAATAAATAGAGAAAAATAGGTAAATAAACCAAACAAAAAAAGGTAAATAAAAAAATAGGTAAATAAATTATAGGAAAAAATGGGTAAATAAACAGTGAAAAAATAGGTAATGAAGTAGAGGAAACAAAGGAGGTTAGTAAATACTGAAAAAGAGGTAAATAACTAGAGAAAAATAGGTAAGAAAATGGAGAAAACAAAAGAGGTAAATAAATAGAGAAAAAATAGGGAAATATGTAGAGAAAAAATAGGTAAGTAAATAGAGAAAAAAGAGGTAAATAAATAGAGAAAAATAGGTAAATAAATAGATAAAAAATAGGTAAATGAAATAGAGAAAAATAGGCAAATAAATAGAGAAAAATAGGTAAATTATCTAGAGAAAAAAAAAGATAAATAAATAGAGAAAATAGGTAAATAAACCAAACAAAAAAAGGTAAATAAAAAAATAGGTAAATAAATTAGAGGAAAAAATTAGTAAATAAACAGAGAAAAAATACGTAAATAAATGAGAGAGAAAAATAGGTAAATATATAGAGAAAAAATAGGTAAATAAATACAGAAAGAGGAGGTAAATAAATTAGAGAAAAAAGTAGGTAAATAACTAGAGAAAAAATAGGTAAATAAAAAGAGAAAAAATAGGTAAATAAATAGTGAAAAAATAGTTAAATTGTCTAGAGAAAAAATGGGTGTACAAATATACATAAATAGCTAAATAAATCAAAGAAAAAAAGGTAAATAAAAAATAGTTAAATACATTAAAGGAAAAAATAGTTAAATAAACAGTGAAAAAATAGGTAAATAAATAGAGAAACAAAAGAGGTAAAAAAATAGAGGAAAAAATAGGTAAATTTTCTAGAGAAAAAATAGGTGTATAAATATAGATAAATAGCTAAATAAATCAAAGAAAAAAAGGTAAATAAAAAATAGGTAAATAAACTAGAGAAAAAAATACGTAAATTAATTACAGGAAAAAATAGGTAAATAAACAGAGAAAAAATTGGTAAATAAATTAGGGAAAAAAATAGATAAAGAAATAGTGAAAAATAGGTAATGAAGTAGAGAATACAAAGGAGGTAGATAAATACAGAAAATAGGTAAATATATAGAGAAAAGTAGGTAAATATTTTAGAGAAAAAAATAGGCAAATAAATAGAGAAAAAATAGGTAAATTATCTTGAGAAAAAATAGGTAAATAAACAGAGAAAAAGTAGGTAAATAAAATAGAGAAAAAATAGGTAAATAAAGAGAAAAAAAATAGGTAAATTATCAAGAGAAAAAATTGGTGTATAAATATAGATAAATAGCTAAATAAATAAAAAAAAGGTAAATAAAAAAATAGGTAAATAAATTATAGGAAAAAATGGGTAAATAAACAGTGAAAAAATAGGTAATGAAGTAGAGGAAACAAAGGAGGTTAGTAAATACTGAAAAAGAGGTAAATAACTAGAGAAAAATAGGTAAATAAATAGAGAAAACAAAAGAGGTAAATAAATAGAGAAAAATAGGGAAATATATAGAGAAAAAATAGGTAAGTAAATAGAGAAAAAAGAGGTAAATAAATAGAGAAAAATAGGTAAATAAATAGATAAAAATAGGTAAATGATATCGAGAAAAAAATAGGCAAATAAATAGAGAAAAATAGGTAAATAAATAGAGAAAACAAAAGAGGTAAAAAAATAGAGAAAAAAATAGGTAAATTATCTAGAGAAAAAATAGGTGTATAAATATAGATAAATAGCTAAATAAATCAAAGAAAAAAAGGTAAATAAAAAATAGGTAAATAAATTAAAGGAAAAAATAGTTAAATAAACAGAGAAAAATAGGTAAATAAATAGAGAAAACAAAAGAGGTAAAAAAATAGAGAAAAAATAGGTAAATTATCTAGAGAAAAAATAGGTGTATAAATATAGATAAATAGGTAAATAAACCAAACAAAAAAAGGTAAATAAAAAAATAGGTAAATAAATTAGAGGAAAAAATTGGTAAATAAACAGAGAAAAAATACGTAAATAAATGAGAGAAAAAATAGGTAAATATATAGAGAAAAAATAGGTAAATAAATAGAGAAAAAGAGGTAAATAAATAGAGAAAAATAGGTAAATAAATAGATAAAAAAATAGGTAAATAAAATAGAGAAAAAAATAGGCAAATAAATAGATAAAAATAGGTAAATAAACTAGAGAAAATAGGTGTATCAATAGAGAAAAATAGCTAAATAAATTAAGGAAACAAGGTAAATCAAAAAATAGTTTAATAAATTAGAGGAAAAAATAGGTAAATAAATAGAGAAAAAATAGTTAAATTATCTAGAGAAAAAATAGGTGTACAAATATACATAAATAGCTAAATAAATCAAAGAAAAAAAGGTAAATAAAAAATAGGTAAATAAATTAAAGGAAAAAATAGTTAAATAAACAGAGAAAAAATAGGTAAATAAATAGAGAAAACAAAAGAGGTAAAAAAATAGAGAAAAAAATAGGTAAATTATCCAGAGAAAAAATAGGTGTATAAATATAGATAAATAGCTATATAAATCAAAGAAAAAAAGGTAAATAAAAAATAGGTAAATAAACTAGAGAAAAAAATACGTAAATTAATTACAGGAAAAAATAGGTAAATAAACAGAGAAAAAATTGGTAAATAAATTAGAGAAAAAAATAGATAAAGAAATAGTGAAAAATAGGTAATGAAGTAGAGAATACAATGGAGGTAAATAAATACAGAAAATGGGTAAATATATAGTGAAAACTAGGTAAATATTTTATAGAAAAAATAGGCAAATAAATAGAGAAAAAATAGGTAAATTATCTTGAGAAAAAATAGGTAAATAAACCAAACAAAAAAATGTAAATAAAAAAATAGGTAAATAAAATTGAGAAAAAATACGTAAATAAATTAGAGAAAAAATAGATAAATAAATAGAGAAAAATAGGTAAATTATCTAGAGAAAAAATAGGTAAATAAATAGAGAAAAATAGGTAAATAAACCAAACAAAAAAAGGTAAATATAAAAATAGGTAAATAAATTATAGGAAAAAATTGGTAAATAAACAGAGAAAAAATACGTAAATAAATGAGAGAGAAAATAGGTAAATATATAGAGAAAAAATAGGTAAATAAATAGAGAAAAAGAGGTAAATAAATAGAGAAAAATAGGTAAATAAATAGATAAAAAAATAGGTAAATAAAATAGAGAAAAAAATAGGCAAATAAATAGATAAAAATAGGTAAATAAACTAGAGAAAAATAGGTGTATCTATAGAGAAAAATAGCTAAATAAATCAAGGAAACAAGGTAAATAAAAAAATAGGTAAATAAATTAGAGGAAAAAATAGGTAAATAGACAGAGAAAATGTAGGTAAATAAATGAGAGAACGAAATAGGTAAATAACTACAGACAAATAGATAAATAAATAGAGAAAAATAGGTAAATAAATAGAGAAAACAAAAGAGGTAAAAAAATAGAGAAAAAAATAGGTAAATTATCTAGAGGAAAAATAGGTAAATAAATAGAGAAAAATAGGTAAATAAACAAAACAAAAAAAGGTAAATAAAAAAATAGGTAAATAAATTATAGGAAAAAATGGGTAAATAAACAGTGAAAAAATAGGTAATGAAGTAGAGGAAACAAAGGAGGTTAGTAAATACTGAAAAAGAGGTAAATAACTAGAGAAAAATAGGTAAGTAAATGGAGAAAACAAAAGAGGTAAATAAATAGAGAAAAAATAGGGAAATATGTAGAGAAAAAATAGGTAAGTAAATAGAGAAAAAAGAGGTAAATAAATAGAGAAAAATAGGTAAATAAATAGATAAAAAATACGTAAATAAATTAGAGAAAAAATAGATAAATAAATAGAGAAAAATAGGTAAATTATCTAGAGAAAAAATAGGTAAATAAATAGAGAAAAATAGGTAAATAAACCAAACAAAAAAAGGTAAATATAAAAATAGGTAAATAAATTATAGGAAAAAATTGGTAAATAAACAGAGAAAAAATACGTAAATAAATGAGAGAGAAAATAGGTAAATATATAGAGAAAAAATAGGTAAATAAATAGAGAAAAAGAGGTAAATAAATAGAGAAAAATAGGTAAATAAATAGATAAAAAAATAGGTAAATAAAATAGAGAAAAAATAGGCAAATAAATAGATAAAAATAGGTAAATAAACTAGAGAAAAATAGGTGTATCTATAGAGAAAAATAGCTAAATAAATCAAGGAAACAAGGTAAATAAAAAAATAGGTAAATAAATTAGAGGAAAAAATAGGTAAATAGACAGAGAAAAAGTAGGTAAATAAATGAGAGAACGAAATAGGTAAATAACTACAGACAAATAGATAAATAAATAGAGAAAAATAGGTAAATAAATAGAGAAAACAAAAGAGGTAAAAAAATAGAGAAAAAAATAGGTAAATTATCTAGAGGAAAAATAGGTAAATAAATAGAGAAAAATAGGTAAATAAACCAAACAAAAAAAGGTAAATAAAAAAATAGGTAAATAAATTATAGGAAAAAATGGGTAAATAAACAGTGAAAAAATAGGTAATGAAGTAGAGGAAACAAAGGAGGTTAGTAAATACTGAAAAAGAGGTAAATAACTAGAGAAAAATAGGTAAGTAAATGGAGAAAACAAAAGAGGTAAATAAATAGAGAAAAAATAGGGAAATATGTAGAGAAAAAATAGGTAAGTAAATAGAGAAAAAAGAGGTAAATAAATAGAGAAAAATAGGTAAATAAATAGATAAAAAATAGGTAAATGAAATAGAGAAAAATAGGCAAATAAATAGAGAAAAATAGGTAAATTATCTAGAGAAAAAAATAGATAAATAAATAGAGAAAATAGGTAAATAAACCAAACAAAAAAAGGTAAATAAAAAAATAGGTAAATAAATTAGAGGAAAAAATTAGTAAATAAACAGAGAAAAAATACGTAAATAAATGAGAGAGAAAAATAGGTAAATATATAGAGAAAAAATAGGTAAATAAATACAGAAAGAGGAGGTAAATAAATTAGAGAAAAAAGTAGGTAAATAACTAGAGAAAAAATAGGTAAATAAAAAGAGAAAAAATAGGTAAATAAATAGTGAAAAAATAGTTAAATTGTCTAGAGAAAAAATGGGTGTACAAATATACATAAATAGCTAAATAAATCAAAGAAAAAAAGGTAAATAAAAAATAGTTAAATACATTAAAGGAAAAAATAGTTAAATAAACAGTGAAAAAATAGGTAAATAAATAGAGAAACAAAAGAGGTAAAAAAATAGAGGAAAAAATAGGTAAATTTTCTAGAGAAAAAATAGGTGTATAAATATAGATAAATAGCTAAATAAATCAAAGAAAAAAAGGTAAATAAAAAATAGGTAAATAAACTAGAGAAAAAAATACGTAAATTAATTACAGGAAAAAATAGGTAAATAAACAGAGAAAAAATTGGTAAATAAATTAGGGAAAAAAATAGATAAAGAAATAGTGAAAAATAGGTAATGAAGTAGAGAATACAAAGGAGGTAGATAAATACAGAAAATAGGTAAATATATAGAGAAAAGTAGGTAAATATTTTAGAGAAAAAAATAGGCAAATAAATAGAGAAAAAATAGGTAAATTATCTTGAGAAAAAATAGGTAAATAAACAGAGAAAAAGTAGGTAAATAAAATAGAGAAAAAATAGGTAAATAAAGAGAAAAAAAATAGGTAAATTATCAAGAGAAAAAATTGGTGTATAAATATAGATAAATAGCTAAATAAATAAAAAAAAGGTAAATAAAAAAATAGGTAAATAAATTATAGGAAAAAATGGGTAAATAAACAGTGAAAAAATAGGTAATGAAGTAGAGGAAACAAAGGAGGTTAGTAAATACTGAAAAAGAGGTAAATAACTAGAGAAAAATAGGTAAATAAATAGAGAAAACAAAAGAGGTAAATAAATAGAGAAAAATAGGGAAATATATAGAGAAAAAATAGGTAAGTAAATAGAGAAAAAAGAGGTAAATAAATAGAGAAAAATAGGT
>NW_027485405.1:0-39216 GCF_050908995.1 Andrena cerasifolii
TAAAAAATTTTATTTAGTTTTTAAAATTTTTTTAAAAATTTTCTTATATTTTCTATAAATTTTGTATATTTTATTTATTTTAAATTTTTTTTTATATTTAAAATTTTTTTAAAATTTTTAAAATTCTATTAAATTTTTTTAACATTAAGAATTTTTTTATGTTATATTATATTTTTTAAAATTATAATTTTTTTATTTCAAAAAATGTTTGGTAAATTTTCTTTTAATTTTTATTTTCCTTTTATTTTAATTTTCTTTAATTTTTTTAAAATTTTTTTAAAATTATGAAAAAAATTATTTATGTTTTTAAAATTTTTTATAAATTTTTAAATTTTTTTAAAATTACTTTTAAATTTTTTTTTAAATTTTAAAATTTTCTTTTTTTTAATTTTTTATATAAAAATTTTTAATTTTTTAAAATTTTTTTTAAATTTTTTAAAAAAATTTTTAAACTTTTTTTAATTTTCTTATAATCATTTTTATTTTTGTTTTAAAATTTTAAATTATTTTTAAAAATTTTGTTTTAATTTTTTAAAATTTTTAAAAAATTTTTACATTATTTTTTTTTAAATTTTCTTATAATTTTTTTAAAATTTTTTTAAATTATTTTAAAATTTTTTAAAATTTTTTAAAATTTTTTTAAAATTTTTTTAAATAATATTTGTTTTAATTTTTTACCAAAATATTTGTTTTAATTTTTTACCAAAATATTTGTTTTAATTTTTTAACAAAATTTTTAAAAAAAATTTGTATTTTTTTTAAATTTTTTCTTTTAAATTTTGTTTTAATTTAGTAACAAAATTTTTAATAAAAAATTTTATTTAGTTTTTAAATTTTTTTTTAAAATTTTCTTATATTTTCTATAAATTTTGTATTTTTTTATTTATTTTTAAATTTTTTTTTATTTTTAAAATTTTTTTAAATTTTTTAAAATTCTTTTAAATTTTGTTAACATTAAGAATTTTTTATGTTATATTATATTTTTAAAATTATAATTTTTTTATTTCAAAAAATGTTTTGTAAATTTTCTTTTAATTTTTATTTTTCTTTTATTTTAATTTTCTTTAATTTTTTTTAAATTTTTTAAAATTAAAAAAAAATTTATTTATGTTTTTAAAATTTCTTATAAATTTTTACATTTTTTTAAAATTACTTCTAAATTTTTTTTTAAATTTTAAAATTTTCTTTTTTTTAATTTTTTATATAAAAATTTTTAATTTTTTAAAATTTTTTTTAAATTTTTTAAAAAATTTTTAACTTTTTTTAATTTTCTTATAATCTCTTTTATTTTTTTAAAAAAAATTTTAAATTATTTTTAAAAATTTTGTTTTAATTTTTTAAAATTTTTAAAATTTTTTTAAATTTTTTAAAAATTTTTTTTAAATTTTTTTTAAAAATATTTGTTTTAATTTTTTACCAAAATATTTGTTTTAATTGTTTACCAAAATTTTTAAAAAATTTTATTTAGTTTTTAAATTTATCTTTAATTTTTTAATTTTTTTAAAATTTTTTAAATTTTTTTTTAAATTTGTTTTAATTTTTTAACAATTTTTTAAAAAAAATTTTATTTATATTTTTACAATTTTTTTCTTAATTTTTTAAAATTTAAAAAATTTTTTTTTTAAATATTTAAAATAGTTTTAAAACTTTTCTTATATTTTCTTAAAATTTTGTATTTTTTTATTTATTTTAAAATTTTTTTTATATTTTAAAATTTTTTATAAATTTTTAAAATTTTTTAAAATTACTTTTAAATTTTTTTTAAATTTCTTATAATTTTTTTTTAATTTTTTAAAACTTTTTTTTAATTTTATAAAGAATTTTATAAAAAATAATTATTATTTAGTATTCCTTTAATTAATTTGTTATTATTATTTTTTTTTAATTTTTTGTTATTTTTTTTAAATTTGTATATTTTTTTTAATTTTTTTTACTTTTTTTATTTATTTTTGTTTCAAATTATTATTATTATTTTTTAAAATTTTTAAAAAATTTTTTTAATTTTTTTTAAAAATTTTTTTTTAATATTTTAACAATTTTTTAAAAAAAAATTATTTATTTTTTTTATTTTTTTAAAATTTGTTTTAATTTATTAACAAAGTTTAAAAAAAAATTATTTATTTTTAAAAATTTTTTTTTAAATTTTCTTTTAATTTTTTAACAATTTTTTTAAAAAGTTTTTATTTATGTTTTTAAAATTTTTTTCTTAATTTTTTAAAAAATTTTCTTATATTTTCTATAAATTTTGTATTCTTTTATTTATTTTTAATTTTTTTTTATATTTAAAATTTTTTTAAAATTTTTAAAATTCTTTTAAATTTTTTTAAATTTTTTTTTTAAATTAAGAATTTGTTTATGTTTTTTTAATTTTTTAATTTTTTATAATTTTTCTTTAATTCTTTTAAAATTTTTAAGAAAAAATTTTATATATTTTTTTAATTTTATTTTTTTTAATTATTTTTTTAATTTTTTTAAAATTTTTTTATATTTTAAAATTTTTTATAAATTTTAAAAAATTTTTAAAATTACTTTTAAATTTTTTTAAATTTTAAAATTTTCTTTTTTTTTAATTTTTTTACATAAAATTTTTAATTTTTTTTTATTTTTTTTAATTTTTAAAATTTTTTTTAACTTTTTTTAATTTTCTGATAATCTTTTTTATTTTTAAAAAATTTTTTTTTAATTATTTTTAAAAATTTTGTTTTAATTTTTTGAAATTTTTTAAAATTTTTTACATTATTTTTTTTTATTTTTCTTATAATTTTTTTATTTTTTTTTAAATTTTTTTAAATTATTTTAAAATTTTTTAAAAATTTAAAAATTTTTTTTTAAAAAATTTGTTTTAATTTTTTAACAAAATTTAAAAAAAAATTTTTTATTTTTTGTTTAATTTTCTTATAATTTTTTTTAAAATTTATTTAAATTATTTTAAAATTTTTTAAAATTTTTAAAAAATTTTTTTTAATTTTTTAAAAAAATATTTGTTTTAATTTTTTACCAAAATATTTGTTTTAATTTTTTAACAAAATTTTTAAAAAAAAATTGTATTTTTTTTTAATTTTTTCTTTTAAATTTTGTTTTAATTTATGAACAAAATTTTTAATAAAAAATTTTATTTAGTTTTTAAAATTTTTTTAAAAATTTTCTTATATTTTCTATAAATTTTGTATATTTTATTTATTTTAAATTTTTTTTTATATTTAAAATTTTTTTAAAATTTTTAAAATTCTATTAAATTTTTTTAACATTAAGAATTTTTTTATGTTATATTATATTTTTTAAAATTATAATTTTTTTATTTCAAAAAATGTTTGGTAAATTTTCTTTTAATTTTTATTTTCCTTTTATTTTAATTTTCTTTAATTTTTTAAAAATTTTTTTAAAATTATGAAAAAAATTATTTATGTTTTTAAAATTTTTTATAAATTTTTAAATTTTTTTAAAATTACTTTTAAATTTTTTTTTAAATTTTAAAATTTTCTTTTTTTTAATTTTTTATATAAAAATTTTTAATTTTTTAAAATTTTTTTTAAATTTTTTAAAAAAATTTTTAAACTTTTTTTAATTTTCTTATAATCATTTTTATTTTTGTTTTAAAATTTTAAATTATTTTTAAAAATTTTGTTTTAATTTTTTAAAATTTTTAAAAAATTTTTACATTATTTTTTTTTTAATTTTCTTATAATTTTTTTAAAATTTTTTTAAATTATTTTAAAATTTTTTAAAATTTTTTAAAATTTTTTTAAAATTTTTTTAAATAATATTTGTTTTAATTTTTTACCAAAATATTTGTTTTAATTTTTTACCAAAATATTTGTTTTAATTTTTTAACAAAATTTTTAAAAAAAATTTGTATTTTTTTTTAATTTTTTCTTTTAAATTTTGTTTTAATTTATTAACAAAATTTTTAATAAAAAATTTTATTTAGTTTTTAAATTTTTTTTTAAAATTTTCTTATATTTTCTATAAATTTTGTATTTTTTTATTTATTTTTAAATTTTTTTTTATTTTTAAAATTTTTTTAAATTTTTTAAAATTCTTTTAAATTTTGTTAACATTAAGAATTTTTTATGTTATATTATATTTTTTAAAATTATAATTTTTTTATTTCAAAAAATGTTTTGTAAATTTTCTTTTAATTTTTATTTTTCTTTTATTTTAATTTTCTTTAATTTTTTTTAAATTTTTTTAAAATTAAAAAAAAATTTATTTATGTTTTTAAAATTTCTTATAAATTTTTACATTTTTTAAAAATTACTTCTAAATTTTTTTTTAAATTTTAAAATTTTCTTTTTTTTAATTTTTTATATAAAATTTTTTTTTAAATTTTTTAAAAATTTTTTAACTTTTTTTAATTTTCTTATAATCTCTTTTATTTTTTTAAAAAAAATTTTAAATTATTTTTAAAAATTTTGTTTTAATTTTTTAAAATTTTTAAAATTTTTTTAAATTTTTTAAAAATTTTTTTTAAATTTTTTTTAAAAATATTTGTTTTAATTTTTTACCAAAATATTTGTTTTAATTGTTTACCAAAATTTTTAAAAAATTTTATTTAGTTTTTAAATTTATCTTTAATTTTTTAATTTTTTTAAAATTTTTTAAATTTTTTTTTAAATTTGTTTTAATTTTTTAACAATTTTTTTAAAAAAAATTTTATTTATATTTTTACAATTTTTTTCTTAATTTTTTAAAATTTAAAAAATTTTTTTTTTAAATATTTAAAATAGTTTTAAAACTTTTCTTATATTTTCTTAAAATTTTGTATTTTTTTATTTATTTTAAAATTTTTTTTATATTTTAAAATTTTTTATAAATTTTTAAAATTTTTTAAAATTACTTTTAAATTTTTTTTAAATTTCTTATAATTTTTTTTTAATTTTTTAAAACTTTTTTTTAATTTTATAAAGAATTTTATAAAAAATAATTATTATTTAGTATTCCTTTAATTAATTTGTTATTATTATTTTTTTTTAATTTTTTGTTATTTTTTTTAAATTTGTATATTTTTTTTAATTTTTTTTACTTTTTTTATTTATTTTTGTTTCAAATTATTATTATTATTTTTTAAAATTTTTAAAAAATTTTTTTAATTTTTTTAAAAAATTTTTTTTTAATATTTTAACAATTTTTTAAAAAAAAATTATTTATTTTTTTTATTTTTTTAAAATTTGTTTTAATTTATTAACAAAGTTTAAAAAAAAATTATTTATTTTTAAAAATTTTTTTTTAAATTTTCTTTTAATTTTTTAAGAATTTTTTTAAAAAATTTTATTTATGTTTTTAACGTTTTTTTTAATTTTTTACAAAATTTTTTTAATTTTATTATTTTTTTTTAATTTTTCTAAAATTTAAAAAAAAAATTTTTTTTTATTTTTATATTTTCTTTAAATATTTATTAATTTTTGTAAAATTTAAAAAAAAAATTTTTTTAAATTTTTAAATTTTTTTTTTAAATTTTTCTTTACTTTAATTTTTTCATTTTTCCAATTTTCTTTACTTTAATTTTTTTTTCAATTTAAAATTTTTTAAATTTTTTTTTAAAATTATTATTTTTTATTTAAAAAAATGTTTTTAATTTTTTACATTTTTATTTTTCTTTTATTTTAATTTTTAAAAAAATTTCAAGTTTAAAATTTTTTTTTTTATTTTTTAAAATTTTTTTTTTAATTTTTTAACAAAATTTAAAAAAATTTCTTTATTTTTCATTCATTTCAATTTATTAAAATTCTTTAAAATTTTTTTTTGAAAATTTGTTTTAATTTTTTTTAACAAATTTGTTTTAATTTTTTAACAATTTTTTAAAAAATTTTTTATTCATGTTTTTAAAATTTTTTCTTTAATTTTTTCAACCTTTCAAAATTTAAAATTTTTTTTTTAATTTTTTAAAAAAAATTTTATAATTATTTTATATATTTTTTTAAACTTTTTATTTTTTTAGTTTTCTTTTAAATTTTTGAATATTTATTTTATTAAATTTTTTTTTTGTAGTTTAAAATTTTTTTATTTTAATTTTTAAAATTTTTTTTAAATATTTGTTTTATTTTTTACCAAAATATTTGTTTTAATTTTTTACCAAAATTTAAAAAAAAATTATATTTATTTTTTTTTAAATTTGTTTTAATTTGTTAACAATTTTTTAAAAAAATTTTATTTAGTTTTTAAATTTTTTTTTAATTTTTTAATTTTTTTAAAATTTTTTTAAAAATATTTTTAAAATTAAGAATTTTTTTATGATTTTTTAATCTTTTAATTCTTTTTATAATTTTTCTTTAATTTTTTTAAATTTTTAAATAAAATTTTTTATATATTTTCTTTAATTTTATTTTTTTATTTATTTTTTTTAATTTTTTTATATTTTAAAATGTTTTTTATATTTTAAAATTTTTTATAAATTTTTAAAATTTTTTAAAATTACTTTTAATTTTTTTTAAATTTTTAAAAAGTTTTTTTTTTAAATTTTGTTTTAATTTTTTAACAATTTTAAAAAAAAAAATTATTTATGTTTTTTAAATTTTTTTCTTAACTTTTTTTTTTCATTTAAATTTTTTAAAATTTTTTAAATTTTTGTTTTAAATTTTTTTATATTTTAAAATTTTTTTAAAATTTAAATAAATTTTTTTTTATTTTTTAATAATTTTTTAAAATTAATTTAAAATTTTATCAAATTTTTTTAAATTTTTTAAATTTTTTTTTAAATTTTATAAATTTTTTTTTAAATATTTGTTTTAATTTTTTACCATAATTTAAAAAAAAAATCATTTATTATTTAAAATATTTTTTCTATATTTTCTATTTTTTTATTTTTCTTTTAAATTTTTGTATATATATTTTTATTTTTAATTTTTTTTATATTTTAGAATATTCTATTTATTTTTTTATTTTTATTTATTTATTTATTTCTTTTAAAAATTATTTTTTTTTATTTAATTTTTATTATTTTTTTTATGTTTTTTAAATTATTATTTTTTTATTTAAAACAATGATTTTAAATTTTTTTAATTTTAATTTTTCTTTTATTTTAATGTATAAAAACTTTTTCAATTTTTTTTTAAATTTTTAAATTTTTTTTAATTTTTAAATTTTTTTTAATTTTTAAATTTTTTTTTTAAATTTTTTAAAATTTTTTTAAAAAATTTTTTAAATTTTTTTTAAAAAAATGTTTTAATATTATAACAAAATTTAAAAAAAAATTTGTTTTAATTTTTTTAAAAATTTTTTAAAAATTTGTTTTATTTTTTTTAAATTTAATTTTTTTATTTTTTTTTTAAAATGCTTTAAAAAATTTTAAAAAAAATATAAAATTTTTTAAAGCATTTTAAAAAAAATTTAAATTTAAAAAAAATAAAACAAATTGTTAAAAAATTTTTAAAAAAATTAAAACAAATTTTTTTTTTAAATTTTGTTATAATATTAAAACATTTTTTAAAAAAAAAATTTAAAAAATTTTTTAAAAAAGTTTTAAAAAATTTAAAAAAAAATTTAAAAATTAAAAAAAACAAAATTTAAAAAAAAAAATTTATATTTTTTTTTAACTTTTAATTTTTTTATTTTTCTTTTAAATTTTGGTATATTTTATTTTATATTTCAAAATTTTTTTATTTTAATTTTTTTTTACCTTTCCTTACAAATTTTTTTAAATTTTTTAAATTTTCCTTTTAATTTTCTTATAATTTTTTTATTTTTTTTAATTTTTTTAAAAATTGTTTAAAATTTTTTTTATTTTTTTTAAATTTTTTTTTTAAAAATTTGTTTTAATTTTTTAACAATTTTTTAAAAAGTTTTTATTTATGTTTTTAAATTTTTTTTTTATAATTTTTTTAAATTTTTTAAATTTTTGCTTTAAATTTTTTTATTTTTTTTAAATTTTTTTTAAAATTTTGTTTTAATTTTTTAACAATTTTTTAAAAAAATTTTATTTATGTTTTTTAAATTTTTTTCTTAACTTTTTTTATTTTATTTAAATTTTTTTAAATTTTTTAAATTTTTGTTTTAAATTTTTTTTATATTTTAAAATTTTTTAAAAATTTAAATAAAATTTTTTTTATTTTTTAAAATTTTTTTTAAATTAATTTAAAATTTAACAAATTTTTTTAAATTTTTAAAATTTTTTTTTAAATGTTATAAATTTTTTTTTAAATATTTGTTTTAATTTTTTACCAAAATTTAAAAAAAATAATTATTATTTAAAATATTTTTTCTATATTTTCTATTTTTTTTATTTTTCTTTTAAATTTTTGTATATATATTTTTATTTTTAATTTTTTTTTATATTTTAAAATATTCTATTTATTTATTTATTTCTTTTAAAAATTATTTTTTTTTATTTAATTTTTTTTATTTATTTTTTAAAATTATAATTTTTTTATTTAAAAAAATGTTTTGTAAATATTCTTTTAATTTTTATTTTTCTTTTCTTTTAATTTTTTTAAATTTTTTAAATTTTTTTTTAAATTTAAAAAAAAAATTATTTATGTTTTTAAAATTTTCTCTTAATTTTTAAATTTTTTTTATTTATGTTTTTAAAATTTTTTCTTAATTTTTTAAATTTTTTTTTGAAATTTAAGAAAAATTTTTTTTTTAAATTTGATTTAATTTTTTTAACATTTTTTTAAAAATTTTTTTATTTATGTGTTTAAAGTATTTTCTTAATTTTTAAAAAATTTTTAAATTTTTTTAAAATTTTTTTTTTAAATTTTCTTATATTTTCTATAAATTTTATATTCTTTTATTTATTTTTAAATTTTTTTTTATATTTAAAATTTTTCAAAATTTTTAATTCTTTTAAATTTTTTTTTAATTTTTTAAAATTAAGAATTTTTTTTATGTTTTTTTAATTTTTAAATTTTTTTTTATATTTTTAATTTTTTTTTATATTTAAATTTTTTAAAATTACTTTTAATTTTTAAATTTTTTTTAATTTTTACAAAATTTAAAATTTTTTTTTTTATTTTTTTAAATTTTCTTAAAAACTTAAAAAAAAAATTTAAACTTTGTTTTAATTTTTTAACAATTTTTTTAAATAATTTTTATTTATGTTTTTAAATTTTTTTATAATTTTTTTTGTTTTTTTTTAAATTTTTATTTTTTATTTATTTTAAAAAAAAATTTATATTTTAAATTTTTTTTTAAAATTTAAAAAAAATTTTGTTTTAAAAAATTGTTTTAATTTTTAACAATTTTAAAAAAAATTATTAATGTTTTTAAAGTTTTTTTAAAATTTTTTATTTATTTTTAAATTTTTTATATTTCAATTTTTTTTTAAAATTTTAAAAAAAAATTTTTATTTTTTTTTAAAAATTTTGTTTTAATTTTTTAACAATTTTAAAATTTTTTTTATTTATGTTTTTAAATTTCTTTAATTTTTTTCAACTTTTAAAAATTTTAAAAAAAATTTTATTTTTTTTTAAATTTTAAATTATTTTAAAATTGTTTAAGATTTAAAAAAAATTTAATTTTTTTTAAATATTTGTTTTAATTTTTTCCCTAAATATTTGTTTTAATTTTTTCCCTAAATATTTGTTTTAATTTTTTACCAAAATTTTTAAAAAAAATTTGGATTTATTTATTTTTTTTAAAAAAAATTGTATTAATTTATAAACAATTTTTCAATAATTTTTTTATTTAGTTTTTAAAATTTTTTTAAAATTTTTTAAAAAATTTTTTATTTTCGTTTTTAAAATTTTTTTCTTAATTTTTTTCAATTTTTTAAAATTAAAAAATTTTTTTTTAAATTTTCTTATAATTTTTTTTTATTTTTAATTTTTTTTTTAAAAATTAAAAAAAAAATTTTTAAATTTTGTTTTTATTTTTTAACAATTTTTTAAAAAAAATTTTTTATTTTTTTTTAAAATTTTTATTTTTTTATTTATTTTTTAAAATTTTAAAAAGAAAATTTTATTTTAATTTTTAAAAATTTAAAATTTTTTTTTTATTTTTTTTTAATTTTTATTTCTATATTTTTAAATTTTTTAAAAATTGTTTAAAAAATTTTTTTTAATTTTTTAAAAATTTTTTTTTAAATTTTAAATTTTTTTTATTTTTTCTTTACTTTAATTTTTTTTAAATTTTCTTTACTTCAATTTTTTTAAATTTTTAAAAAAAAATTTTATTTATGATTTTCAAATTTTTTTTGTTTTATTTTTTTTTAATTTTTCAAAAAAAAATTTAAAATTTTTTTTAAAAATTTTGTTTTAATTTTTTAACAATTTTTTTAAAAAATTTTTATTTATGTTTTTAAAATTATTTAAAAATTTTTTTTAAATATTTGTTTTAATCTTTTGCCATGTGACGTCCCACTATTTTTCGCGCGGTCCTATTCCAAAAATCTATTATTAAACCTCAAAACCACTCCACCGAAGTCCCTGAAACTCAACTCTTATCCCATCTCCTCAATCGTCGATCACCTTGATGTTGTACCTTAGCGGTCCCCAATACAAGATGATCGATACAAAACTCCACCTCGATGTTGTACCTTAGCGGTCCCCAACACGAGATAATCGTTACAAAACCCCTTCGCCTATTCGCCACATGAGGCACGAATCCTTCCCTTTAAAACGAATTCAAACAAGTCCACCGTTACAAAAACCCTCTTAAATCGAGACCACGTCTCAATCCCCTCTTTACCACTCACAGAGTCCAAGCCAATCTAACCCCTTTCCTATAAAACACCCGAAATCCATACGACGAGTTGAGTATCTCTTTTCGCAGCCATAAAAACCCCAGAAACCTAATTGCGACGTATATTTGGCGTACGTGACATAAATACGTCTATTAATAGACGTACCGTTTATAAAAACCCCGGAAGTCCTACTACGACTTATTTCTTAAATATGTCAAGGTCTTTACCGCGCGTACCCCCCGCAATACTCCTGTAAAATCTTATAAATACGAGGTCCTGAGAGGCCAGAAAGATCATTTTTCTGTCACGAAAGTCCGTGAACAACTAAATTATATTACGAAAAGTTTATAATTGGATGATTCCAAAGTGTTCAAATCAGTGCTCTACGGCAACTACCGTAAGCAATTATAATTATTAATATTGTTATTCATCTCCATACCATTGACTATTATTATTTTGTCTATCAAAGCTTATTGCGAACCTTCATTATTTTGTATTACTAACGTTTATTACCTATATATTCTCATTAATGCTTTCTTTGTGTATATATATTTTTTCATTACTATTCGTATTCTATTCCATATTATATTGCATTCTAAAGCTTATTGCGATCATTTATATTTCATATTAGCAACGCTTATTGCTTCTATAATAATCTGATTTGCTTATATCTATGTACTTCATATTCATATTTTCATATTGT
This sequence comes from Andrena cerasifolii, assembly GCF_050908995.1. Taxonomy (NCBI): domain Eukaryota; kingdom Metazoa; phylum Arthropoda; class Insecta; order Hymenoptera; family Andrenidae; genus Andrena; species Andrena cerasifolii. The sequence goes on from NW_027485405.1 coordinate 11,322, forward strand.
GATTAATTACTATCTATATCCATGTCATGTGCCAATGCTTAAAATCCCAAGCATTAGTAATAAACCGCTTAGTTTTAAATCACGCTTTGAATTATTGTGTGCACCCTTTGGTTACAAAGATCCCAAACAAACAAGCTGCCGCAACAGCTGATTTCTGTTAGTGACCGCGAGACGCTTACTCTGTTTACAAACATACTATTGCATGAGCCGAATAATATAACGGTAAATCCAATTACCGAGCCAAAACTAAAATAAGACCTAACAGGTGTTTCCAGGGTGTGTATTCGCCTTTTAAAACCTTCCCTGGTCGATCTTTCTCTCCTTCCTAACCCTCAGTGTGCCGGATTATAGATTCGCGCCTGATCCCCTTCAAAATCCTCAGTGTGCTGGATTCAAGATTCGCGCCTGAATTCCTTTCAAAATCCTCAGAGTGCTGGACTATAGATTCGCGCCTGAATTCCTTTCAAACCCTCAGTGTGACGGATTCAATATTCGCGCCTAAGTTCCTTCCAAACCCTCAGTGTGACGGATTTAATATTCGCGCCTGGTCTTCCCCCAAAAATCTCAGAGTGCTGGATTTTAGATTCGCGCCTGTCTTTTTCCTTCCCCATAGTCATCGTTCCTAAAGACCTCACCCGGGACGTGACATTTAAAATTTTTTTTTAAATATTTTGTTTTTTTTTTAATTTTTTATTTTTTTATTTATTTTTAAAATTTTTTTTTATATTTTGAAATTTTTTTAAAAATTTGTTTTAATTTTTTAACAATTTAAAAAAAAAATTAATTATGTTTTATTTGTGTTTTTTAAATTTTTTTATAATTTTTTTTTTAATTTTTTATTTTTTATTTATTTTAAAAATTTTTTTTTTATATTTTAAAATTTTTTTAAAAATTTGTTTTAATTTTTTTACAATTTTTAAGAAAAATTTAATTATGTTTTATTTGTGTTTTTTAAATTTAAAAAAAAAATTTTTTTTAAATTTTTTTTTTTAATTTTTTAATTTTTTTAAAAATTTAAAAATAAAATTTTTAAATTTTGGTTTAATTTTTTATAAATTTTTTTAAAAAATTTTTTTATTTATGTTTTTTAAATTTAAAAAAAAAAAAATTGTTCATTTTTCATTTTTTTTTAAATTTTTTTTATATTTTAAAATTTCTTTATAAATTTTTAAATTTTTTTAAAATTACTTTTAAATTTTTTTTTAAATTTTTTACAAAAAAATTTTTAATTTTTTTTAAATTCTTTTTTAATTTTTTAATTTTTTTAAAAATTTAAAAAAAAAATTTTAAATTTTGTTTTAATTTTATATCAATTTTTTAAAAAAAAATTTATATATGTTTTTTAAATTTTAAAAAAAAAATTTTTTTTAATTTTTCATTTTTTTTTAAATTTTTTTTATATTTTAAATTTTTTTAAATTTTTCTCTACTTTAATATTTTTATTTTTTTTTTAATTTTTTTAAAATTATATTTTTTTTATTTCAAAAAATGTTTTTTTAATTTTGTTTTAATTTTTATTTTCTTTTATTTTAATTTTTTTTAATTTTTTTCAAATTTTAAATTTTTTTTTAATTTTCTTATAAATTTTTTAAAATATTGAAAAAAAATTTAAAAATTAAAAAAAAAATTTAATTTTGTTTTAATTTTTTAACAATTTAAAATTTTTTTTTAAATTTTTTTTTTAAATTTTGTTTTAATTTATTAACAAATTAAAAAAAAATATTTATTTTTAAATTTTTTTTTAATTTTTGACTTCTTTAAAATTATTCTTTAAATTTTTAAATTTTTTTTAAAAAAATTAAAAAAAAATTTTCCTATATTTTTTAATTTTTTCATTTTAAAAATTTTTTTTTAAATTAAAAAAAGAATTTAATTTTTTTTTAAAATTCATTTTTAATTTTCTAATAACTTTTTTATTTTTTTTAATTTTTAAAATTTTCTTAAATTTTTTTTAAAAAATTTGTTTTAATTTTTTAACTATTTTTTTTAAATTTTATTTATGTTTTTTATTTTTTTTAATTTTTTAAATTTTTTTAAAATTACTTTTAAATTTTTGTTTATTTTTCTTAATATTTTACAAAAAAAATTTGATTTTTTTATATTTTTTTTAATTTTTTAAAATTTTCGTAATTTTTTTTTAAAAATATGTTTTAATTTTTTACCAAATTTTTTTAAAAAAATTTGTATTTATTTTATTATTTTTTTAAAAAAAATTTGTTTTAATTTATTAACCAATTTTTTAAAAAAGGTTTTTATTTATATTTTAGAATTTTTTTGTTTAAATTTGTTTAATTTCTTCTAAAATTTAAAAAAAAAAATTTTTAATTTTGTTTTAATTTTTTAAATATTTTTTTAAAAAATTTTGTTTTAATTTTTTAAAATTTTTTTATTTATGTTTTTAAAAATTTTTTCTTATTTTTTTCAATTTTTTAAAAAAAATTTTTTTTTAATTTTCTTATAATTTTTTTAATTTTTTTAAATTTTTTTTCAAATTATTTTCAATTTTTTTTATATATTTTTAAAATTTTTATTTTATTTATTTATTTTTTAAATTTTAAAATTTTTTTTATATTTTAAAATTTCTTTATAAATTTGAAAAAATTTTTAAAATTACTTTTAAATTTTTGTTTATTTTTTTTAATATTTTACAAAAATTTTTTTTAATTTTTTTATATTTTTTTTAATTTTTTAAAATTTTCGTAAATTTTTTTAAAATTTTATTAAAAAGTTTTAAATTTTTTTTTTTAAATATTTGTTTTAATTTTTTACCAAAATATTTGTTTTAATTTTTTACCTAAATATTTGTTTTAATTTTTTACCAAAATTTTTTTAAAAAATTTGTATTTTTTTAATTTTTTTTAAAGAAATTTGTTTTAATTTGTTAACAAAATTTTTAAAAAAATTTTTTATTTAGTTTTTAAAATTTCTTTTTAAGTTTTTAAATTTTTTATAATTTTTTTTTAATTTTTTTAATTTTTTTTTTAAATTTTGATTTAATTTTTTAACAATTTTTTAAAAAAAAGTTTTTATTTATATTTTTTAATTTTTTTCTAATTTTTTTTTGAAAAAAAATTAAATTTTTCTTTAATTTTGTAAATTTTTTTTTAAAATATTAAAAAGGTTTTTTTTATATTTTAATTTTTTTTATAAATTTTTTAAATTTTATAAAATTACTTTTAATTTTTTTTATTTTTTTAAATTTTTTACCAAAAAATTTTTAATTTTTTTTTTTAAATTTTAAAAAAAAAATTTGTTTTAATTTTTTAACAATTTTTTTAAAAAAAATTTTAATTATGTTTTCAAATTTTTTCATAATTTTTAAAAAAAAATTTTAATTTTTTTTTTAAATATTTATTTTAATTTTTTACCAAATTTTTTAAAAAAATTTTGTATTTATTTTTTTTATTTTTTTTAATTTTGTTTTAATTTATTAACTAATTTTATTAAAAAATTTTTATTTAGTTTTCAAATTTTTTAAATTTTTTAAAAATTTTCTTATATATTCTTTAAATGTTGTATTTATTTATTTATTTTTTAAATTTTTTTTTACATTTTAAATTTTTTAAATTTTTAAAATTCTTTTAATTTTTTTTTAAAATTTTTTTTATTTTTTTTTAATTTTTTAAAAAAAATTTAAACTTTTTTTTAAAAATTTGTTTTAATTTTTTAACAAAATATTTGTTTTAATTTTTTATCCAAATTTTTTAAAAAAAATTTGTATATATTTTTTAAATTTTTTTAAAAAAAATTTGTTTTAATTTATTAACCAATTTTTAAAAAAGATTTTTATTTATATTTTAGAAATTTTTTTTTGTTTAAATTTGTTTAAATTCTTCTAAAATTTTAAAAAACAAATTTTTAATTTTGTTTTAATTTTTTAAATATTTTTTAAAAAAATTTTGTTTTAATTTTTTAAAATTTTTTTATTTATGTTTTTAAAATTTTTTTCTTAATTTTTTTCAATTTTTTAAAAAAAATTTTATTTTTTTTAATTTTCTTATATTTTTTTTCAAATTATTTTAAATTTTTTTTATATTTTTTTTAAATTTTTATTTTATTTATTTATTTTTTAAATATTTAAATTTTTTTATATTTTCAATTTTTTTTATAAATTTAAAAATTTTTTTAAAATTACTTTTAAATTTTTGTTTATTTTTTTTAATATTTTACAAAAAAATTTTCAATTTTTTTATATTTTTTTTAATTTTTTAAAATTTTCCTAATTTTTTTTTAAAAAATTTGTTTTAATTTTTTAACAATTTTTTTTTAAAAAATTTTATTTATGTTTTTTAATTTTTTTTTAATTTTTTAAATTTTTTTTAAATTTTTTTCTGAATTTTGTTTTAATTTTCTAACACAATTTTTAAAAAATCTTTATTTTTTCAGTATTTTTTTAAATTTTTTAAAAAATTTTATTATTTTTTTTTAATTTTCTTATCATTTTTTTATTTTTTTAAAAAAATTTTTTTAATTATTTTAAATTTTTTAAAAAATTTATTAAAAAGTTTTAAAATTTTCTTTTAAATATTTGTTTTAATTTTTTACCAAAATATTTGTTATAATTTTTTACCAAATATTTGTTTTAATTTTTTACCAAATTTTTTTTAAAAATTTGTATTTTTTTTAAAAGAAATTTGTTTTAATTTGTTAACAAAATTTTTAAAAAATTTTTTATTTAGTTTTTAAAATTTTTTTTTAATATTTTAAATTTTTTATAATTTTTAAAAAAATTTTTTTTAATTTTTAAAAAAATTTTTTTTAATTTTTTTAAAAAAAAATTATTTATGTTTTTAAATTTTTTCTTAATTTTTTTTATTTTTTAAATTTTTTTTTTTAATTTTTAAAAATTGTTTTCATAAATTTTTTGTTTTTTCAAATTTTTTATTTTTTTATTTATTTTTTCAATTTTTTTTTTAAATTTTAAATTTTTTTTAAAAATTTTGTTAAAAATTTTCTTTTTAAAAATTTTGTTAAAAATTTTCTTTTTAAAAAATTGTTTAAATTTTTTAACAATTTTTATAAAAAAATTTTATTTATTTTTTTAAAGTTTTTTCTTAATTTTTCTTTAATTTTTTTAAATGTTTTCAAAAAAAATTTTATATTTTTTTTTAAAATTTTTATTTTTTTATTTATTTTTTTAAATTTTTTAAAATTCTTTTTTTATTTTAATTTTTTTATAAATTTTTAAAAAAATTTAAAATTACTTTTAAATTTTTTATATTTTTTTTTTTATTTTTTACAAATTTTTTTTTAATTTTGTCTTATTTTTTTAATTTTTTACAAAACAATTTTTAATTTTTTTTAATTTTTTTTTACATTTAAATTTTTAAAATTTTTAAAATTCTTTTAATTTTTTTTTTAAATTTTTTTTATTTTTTTTTTAATTTTTTAAAAAAAATTTAAACTTTTTTTTTTAAATTTTGTTTTAATTTTTTAACAAAATATTTGTTTTAATTTTTTATCCAAATTTTTTAAAAAAAATTTGTATATATTTTTTAAATTTTTTTAAAAAAAATTTGTTTTAATTTATTAACCAATTTTTTAAAAAGATTTTTATTTATATTTTAGAAATTTTTTTTTGTTTAAATTTGTTTAAATTCTTCTAAAATTTTAAAATACAAATTTTTAATTTTGTTTTAATTTTTTAAATATTTTTTTAAAAAATTTTGTTTTAATTTTTTAAAATTTTTTTATTTATGTTTTTAAAGCTTTTTCTTAATTTTTCAAATTTTTTTTAATTTTTTAAATTTTTTTAATTTTTTAAATTTTTTTTAATTTTTTAAATTTTTTTTAATTTTTTAAAATTTTTTTTAAAAAATTTGTTTTAATTTTTTAACACTTTTTAAAAAAATTTTATTTATTTTTTTTAAATTTTTTCTTAATTTTTTTCAATTTTTTAATATTTTTTTAAATTTTTTTTTAAATTTAAAATTTTTTTTTTTAATAACTGTTTTAAATTTTTACCAAAATATTTGTTTTAATATTTTACCAAACTTTTTAAAAAAAAATCTATTTTTTTAAAGAAATTTGTTTTAATTTGTTAACAAAATTTTTTAAAAAAAAATTTATTTAGTTTTTAAAATTTTTTTTAATATTTTAAATTTTTTATAATTTTTTAAAAATTTTTTTATTTTTTTTTAATTTTGTTTTAATTTTTACCAAAGTATTTGTTTTAATTTTTTAACAAAATTTAAAAAAAAAATTGTATTTTTTTTAAAGAAATTTGTTTTAATTTGTTAACAAAATTTTTTTAAATTTTTTTTCTATTTAGTTCATAAATTTTTTTTTAATATGTTAAATTTTTTATAATTTTTCTAAAATTTATTTTAATTTTTAATTTTTTTTTAATTTTGTTTTAATTTTTTAACAATTTTTTAAAAAAATGATTTATGTTTTTAAAGTTTTTTCTTAATTTTTAAAATTTTTTTAATTTTTTTTAATTTTTTTAAAAATTTTTTAAATTTTTTAAAAATTTTTTTAAAATTTTTTTTTTAAATTTTTTAACAATTTAAAAAAAAATTATTTATGTTTTTAAAGTTTTTTCTTAATTTTTTAAATTTTTTTGTTACGTATGTGGATTTTTCCCCATACGCCGCTCTCAACCACTTTTCGAGCTCGCGTCTACGAAGGGAAAACGCCCTAAAAATCCTTTTGCTTATCACATACCACTAAGGGGGGTCATGATCTCGACCATCTGGATCACGACCATGGGAACGGGAGTGACACGACGACGACCCCGAAGAATTTCCTTATATGGAAATTTCAAATGCATCCCCACTCATTTTTGGGACTATATAAACCCTTTGGTTTCTACCCTCTGCGGTTAAAAGCAGTACAGTTACGCGTAGAGTAACGTTGTGTCACGCTCGTACCGAGTCGGTTGAATTCAGTAAGATCGAGCTAAAGTCTCTGTCGGAATCATAGTTGACCCCATAGAATCCGCGAGTTCGGTTTACATTCTATTGGGCACTTTGTAATAGCCGCTCGTACGCCCCGCATCGCCAGTGCGTCAACACCGAGCAAATTAGTGGTAATTTTCACACATTTATTACACTATTTAACCGCGACATTCACATTTGTACCAACTAATCTTGAATACACGAATGGTGTTCACTTCTAAATCGAGTTGATTCGTTAAAACCCATCTTTTACCCAGCGATCCTTATAAACTTAGTAGCGCTCACCCACTGATACAACTTTACCGCTCGAGTTGTATCAAATAAAAATTAAGAGTTACGAGGCATTAATAACAATTCCCGCGACTCCCTGATCTAGCATCAGGTTAGTTAGCAACCTTTCATCCAAATAAAGGAATTTTACCAACCTAGTGGCTCCCCGATTTCGCATCGGGTTCGTCCACGTTTAACCCTCCTACGGCTCCCTGATTTCAAATCAGGTTCGTCCGTATCCTACAGCTCCCTGGTTTCGCACCAGGTTCGTCTGTAAGTCTACCAACCTCCGAACAGCTCCCTGGTTTCGCACCAGGTTCGTCTGTGAATAATCCAACCTCCTAACAGCTCCTCGACTTCGCGTCGAGTTCGTCTGTGAACATCATCCTAGTAACACCCCGATTTCGCATCGGGTTCGTTCACGACGTTTCACCCTCCTGCGGCTCCCTGATTTCAAATCAGGTTCGTCCGCGCTTGACTCCATTCCTAGAGGCTCCCTGATTTCGCATCAGGTTCGTCCTCGCCGTCAATAATCCAAGCGGCTCCCTGATTTCGCATCAGGTTCGTCCGCGCACCTTACTAACAAATTCGTTAACCATATTCCTTGGGAAATACCCTTCTCGCCGGCCTCTCGCGTTGCCGCAGCCCCGGCTCGTAACAGAACTGGAGACAGCGGTGGGATGCTACTGCATTAGAATCGCCGTAAAATTTGGTTTTTAAATACGTTAAAATCACTCGTAATTTATTATTGACAATATACTAGTTTTCGCTAGTCAAGTCACTTAAGAAAGTTTCAAAATGACAAGCACACAGGCTAACGTCTCTTCTAACGACATTATGAACCTGACAGTTTCAATTGCAAACTCAATGTCGCTTTTGACGCAACGGACATGTATACAGAACATTACTATGTCAATTCCAACCTTCGACGGTGAAAGTCCACCCTTGACGCGCTTTGCACAAAATGTGGAAGACGGGTTAACTTTGATTCCTGAGGGTACGGAAGCTGAGTATCTTGCGATAATTTTAACAAAACTGATCGGTCCGGCACGTAGGTGCACGTTAGAGCACAAATTCAACTCTGTTAAGACATTAGTCCAACATTTGAAAAAGAGATTCGCGCCGGGAAGAAGTTTGTCATACTTCCAAGTAGAAATCGCGAAATTACATATTCGTGAAGGAGAAAGTCTGCGACAATGCGTCGACAGGACCAGTCATCTCGTTTATTGTGCGCGCGGAGCTATTCGGGAAAGATATCTGGATCATGCTGAAGACTTCGTCAAAGAAATGGAAAAGGACGTTAAAGAAAACTTCATCGATGGTTTACCAGATCGAATTTCCTGGAAAGTGTCGGCTCAAACTCAAGACATCAAAACACTTGAACAAGCTTACGACGCCGTGCTCCAGATAGACAGAAAATTAAGGAATCGGCGACAGTCGCCCCGTAATGATTCACCCTCCAGGTGGTCTCGTCGAGAACATTACGCTGAAGATTCTCGCCACAACGACCGTCAAGTGTCGTATCCACATTCTCCAAGTAGGTACGACGAAAACAGGGATCGGTCTACAAGAACATCTGGTTTTGAAGAGGAACGAGAAGGACGGACACGTACGACGGCCTGGACTTTGCGTCACCGGAGCCCCTCGAAATCCCCTTCTTATCGCTCCGACTCATCGTACGCAGATGATGGAGAAAAACATTATTCCATCTTAAAAAATCCCGATAAAAATCGCAAGCCGAGTTTATACTGCTGGCATTGCGGTACGACCGGACATGACGGAAAATCCTGTAGGAAACATCCGCGTAGTCCGAGATATCAACGAGACTCGCGAGATTCATCTGTCGAATCTAACAAGTCTTTAAACTTCGATCGCGCTCAACGTATAGGCGACACGATGAGCGGAAACAAAGAAGCTCGCCAAAGGACAGTCCGCTTCGAAGAGGAAACCTCGTCAAGGAAGCACCTGCCCCACGCATCAAAACCAAGGTTCCAGAACTGGAGTCAGGAAAGGGAGAATTCTTAATTGATGGCGGAGCATCCGTAAATTTAGTAGTTATTACCGCCCTGGGAGAAAATGCTACGATAAACTCTCGGGAAGAAATTGAATTAACTGGAATTACAACTAATCCAATTCATACATTAGGAACAACAATTCTTCACATCCACGAAGCTCCCGCACTTTTCTATGTGGTAAAAGAGCTTGCAATAGAAGCAGACGGACTAATAGGAAGCCCATTTTTAAAACAGGAGGAGGCCGAAATTTCCTATTACCATGGGACTTTGGTATTAAAAAATAAACCTAAAAGACCTCTACGTTTTTCAAATTATCAGGACATACCTCAAACTAACAAACTACCGACGTCTACCAAACATCGTATTGAACCTAGGACGTCGCAACAGATTGCTATAACAATAACAAACCCAAGGATTAGGGAAGGATATTTACCACGTATCAAGACCCTCGAACATCTGTACATAGGGGAAGCAGTTGTAAAGAACAGTGAAGGAAAGTGCTACGTTATGGCAACAAACACCAGCGATGAACCCCTAGACGTGGAGATAGAACCGCAAACATTGGAGCCGTTTGATATCTTCAGTTCATCAGATGAAGATTTTTACTCAGCTGCAGAACACCCGTTAAATTTTAAAACTAACGAAGATAAGAAACAGAAAATCTTGGAAACTCTAAACACCAAACATTTGAACAAGGAGGAACTAAATTTTGTTACAAATTTAGTTAAAGAATTTCCTGACCGATTTTATCTTCCTGGAGATAAACTAGGTAAGGCTTCCGACTTTAAACATTCAATTCATACATCTAACGATATTCCAATCAATACGAGACAATATCGCTATCCTCTCATTCATCAAAAGGAAATTCAAAAACAAATCAGCGCTTTATTATCAAATGGTATAATTACACCTTCTAAATCTCCATATAATTCACCTTTATGGATCGTACCAAAGAAAGAAGATGAAAATGGAGTAAAACGTTGGCGATTGGTGATAGATTTCCGCGGTCTCAACGAAATAACAATTTCTGATAAATATCCATTACCTCAAATCACCGAGATTTTAGATCGACTAGGAGGAGCTAAATATTTTTCAGTCTTTGATCTCGCTAGTGGATTTCATCAAATAGAGATGGATCCGAAAGATAAAGCAAAAACAGCATTCACTACTCCAAATGGACATTACGAATTCTCTCGAATGCCTTTCGGATTAAAGAATGCACCACCCACTTTTCAACGCCTCATGGATCAAGCACTCACTGGACTTCAAGGAACAGACCTCTTTGTCTACTTGGATGACATAGTGATCTATGCATCATCCTTACAGGAACATAATATTAAAGTCAAAAAGTTGCTAAATCGCCTTCGAGAACATGGATTAACCCTGCAGACCAACAAATGTCAATTCTTGCGAAAGGAAGTTGCATACCTTGGACACATTATTTCAAAGGAAGGAGTAAGACCCGATCCTAGGAAACTAAAAGCTGTTCAAGATTTTCCTACACCTACAACGCAGAAGAACATTCAACAATTCTTAGGACTTGTAGGATATTACCGAAGATTCGTACCTAATTTCACCACAAAGGCAAAACCTTTAATTAACCTATTAGGAAAAGGCATCAAATTCAAATGGACTGAAGAACAAGACCAAAGTTTTAAGCAATTACGTAACGAACTTTGTCAACAACCCATATTGCAATATCCAGATTTCAGTAAACCATTTATTGTAACAACAGATGCCTCCGATTACGCTATTGGAGCTGTACTTAGCCAAGGCGACATAGGAAGCGACCTGCCGATTGCCTACGCATCCCGCAGCCTAAATAAACCTGAGAAGAACTACTCAGCTACTGAAAAGGAATGTTTGGCCATGGTTTACGCCGTAAGATACTTCAGGCCTTATATCTATGGAACCCCATTCACCCTCGTTACAGATCACAGACCACTGTTATGGCTACACTCTGTCAAAGACCCCACTTCTAGACTAATGAAATGGAAACTCCGACTTTTGGAGTACGAGTACCAGGTTGTCCACAAATCCGGAAAGACGAATAAGAACGCAGACGCATTATCGCGCAACCCCTCTTCTGCCTGCCTACCACTTATTCCACGAGAACTCCAGGATCCTGACTTCAAAGTCCAGATACCGAAAACAGACGCTAACACCGAGACAATTGGGCACCGTATACGACAGCTACGTCGCGACAGGGAAAACCGACCTAAGTACCGGGAGACAAGTAGCAGTTCAGACGAGATAGAAGACACCGCACGTGGGAACGTTCAACATTCTCCAATTATACACAAGAACAGATCTTTTCCCAGCTTATCTCAAGAGGTAACCATGCCAGATGAACGCCAGGGAACCATAAACACTTTTTCGCCCGCAGCAAACTCCACTCAAATCGTTCCTTTAGATAAGGACCAAACCTTATTTGACGATCTGATATCCTTTGAGGAACCGGCCGAAAATACTGTAATAGAAAATGCAAGAAACATTCAACAAGATTTATTTGGTACACCACAAGCATCAACAGAAGTCATGGATGAACCTTTACAACCCTCAATAAACCAGCTACCTGCAGGAGCCACGACCGAAGTCAGTGTGGAACAACCACCTGACAGCAGGTCAACTCAATCAAGGGTTTTCGACCGCACGCTTGACCCTTACCCATTCTTCACTACCGACACCGAGAATTCAAATGACCTTGACAATCTGGAAGAGATCCCGCTAGACCAACCACATAAGATTATCATTTCTTCAAACACCTTTACCGCTGAAGAAGGACATTACGTACACTTCATTTCTGCCGATTGCAATTTAGTAAACCCAGTTGGAAAATTATTGCTGGACACCGAAATGATTAATAAACCGAATCTTTTAGCAGCTCAACCGAAAAAGGGACGGGTGATAACAACCGACAATGGATCATTTAAAACCTTTAGTATAATAGTCTCGGATAACTTCTTTGATAATATTAAAAGAGTAGACGTGCTTAACGGATTGAAAACTCTTCAACACACCCTGGATCAAAATCAGATTAAATCATTTCGAATTTCTGCCACGGGAGACCTTCACAAAATACCGTCCAATGAATTCGTCAAGATATTAGAAGAGGTTTTCATAGGAACCTGCCTACAGATTACTTTATGCAACTGTATCATCACTACACCATCCGAAGAGGACAGACAGCACATCATTTGCGAAGCTCACGACAGTTTAATTGGAGGACACAAAGGAGTAACGAAGACCTACAAACGCATCCGATCAAAATTCTATTGGCCACAAATGCGCAACGACATTCAAGACTACATCCGAAGATGTCAAAGTTGTCAAGAGCAGAAATTAGTTCGCGCGAAAACTCGTCAGCCGATGTTGATCACCGACACACCTATAGGAGCCTTCGACAAAATTTCCTTGGATACAGTGGGACCTTTACCAATTACACCCAGCGGGAACAGACATATTCTCACTATTCAAGATAATCTAACGAAATATTGCGTAGCTGTAGCAATACCTAATATTCGAGCGGCTACAATTGCAGATGCGTTCGCTAGACATTTCATCGCAATCTACGGTACACCCCGCGCAATATTAACAGACAAAGGAACTAGCTTCATCGGAACACTTATGACAAATTTATCCGAAATATTTAAAATCAAACAAATCACAACCTCGGGATATAGACCACAAACCAACGGATCTTTAGAACGAAGTCACATCGTACTCACCGAATATCTCAAGCATTACATGGATAATTACGAAGACTGGGATTTACTAATACCGTTTGCAATGTTCTCTTATAACACATCCGTTCACGAAGCAACGAATTTCACCCCATACGAATTAATCTTTGGAAAACCAGCTCGAGAACCAAGTTCTTTCCCAACTGGCGAAAAATTAAAGTCGTTTGGAGACTACTTAATAGAATTAATAACACACATGACTAATATTCGTAATATAGCTTCCGATAACCTAAACAAAGCAAAAATTCGTTCGAAAAATTATTACGATGCTCACGCAAGACCAGCAACATTTAACAAAGGCGACTCTGTCTACGTACTCAAAGAACCGCGCACCAGTAAATTTGATCCACATTACATTGGACCATACCAGATAATAGACGTGACAGACCTGAATAACGTAGTATTACGAACGCACAATAAGTTAATCACAAAGCATCAGGACAAATTAAAACATGCCTACTCTCCATTCACAGCTGAAAACCAACCATGATCTTCGCATATTTGCTCCTGTTGCCACTCGCTGTCATTAGCGACGATCAAATCATAACACCACTCGAAGGAGACACCGGACTCTTCTATGAAAAATTACCTGATATAAGGACCTTCCAATCACAATGGCGCCTAGTCACCTCTCTAGATGTTACTCGGTACCTCAGCTATGCTCCGCATGTGAAGCATTACATTTTATCGATGAATCAACTCTGTAATCGCCACGATTCCATCAACTGCCTCAGCAAGGAATTGGGACCTCGGTTAATCAAGAAAGAAGAAAACACCGTGCATTACAGCAATCTGATACGCACTGCAATAGGTGATACCCCACATTTTAAAAAACCATCCCCACGGCGCAGCGTACCTTTTGGATTCATCGGCACTCTCAGCAAAACATTATTTGGAACTTTATCACAAGAAGATGCAGAATACTACAACCGCGAATTAAACAAAGTTTATAAGGATCAACGCGAAATTACCGAAATAATAGCTAAACAAACGCATATTATAAAAGGAGAATTTTCACTCGCACATGCAAGGTTAATTAATTTAACTCAAATTGTATCGCAACTGACGAAAACGATGGTCATACACTCCGAAGCATTACAAGAGACACAGTCAGACATTAGCAGATTACGTTTCGAAGCATCCATCAGGGACTCTGTAATCGAAATAGAAAGAGGGTTAGACGATTATAGCACCAACCTACTGTTGCTAATAGATGCAATATTGTTAGCGAAACAAGGCATTTTACACCCTGCTATTCTGTCGCCAGAACAATTATTGAGATCAGCTCAAAAAATTAAGGAAACACTTGTTTATGAATTTCCCTTAACACCCGAAGAATTACTTATGGAACAAATTGAAAAAATAACAAATTTAAATGTAATTTTCACCAGAGGAAGGATACTTTTCGAACTCACCATACCTCTTTTAGAGCAAAAAACGTACAGCTTATATAAAATATACCCATGTCCATCGACACATAACCTTGGAACAAAAAGGGTAGTTTCGTATATCCAGCCGCAAACCCAGTACATTGCAGTCTCATCAGACGAGCAACAATATTTTTCCCCAACGGAAGAATACTTGAAGATTTGCCGGTTTCACCACAATCAATTTTTGGGCCCAACTACCCTACCAGTATACCAAGCAGATCGACAACCAACTTGTGAATCTACTCTGTTATTAAACCCCACTTCGATAAATTGGAACACCTGTACCATTAAATTGACCGCACAAGTAAAACCGTACTGGCAGACTTTAAATGTACCAGCTACATGGCTTTACTTCATGCCTGAAAATAAAAAGGCACAAATTTATTGCAAAGGAAAGAAACCTATAACGCAAAATATCGCTACCATTGGAATCCTTAAACTACAACCCGGTTGCCAAGCAACAATAGACTCGGTACAATTAAAATCATTGGAAACCATCAATACCTCACAAAACATTGAATATTATCCCTCTAAATCTTACAATTTATCAGTAATTATACCAGAAGTCACCGAACATCATTTCGAAATATTGAAAATGAACGAGCAGAAACCCACAAAATGGGAGGATCTTCCAACAGCATTATCACTTACGGAAATAGAACAACGAGCCAGGAATTTTGCCACCTACCAAACATCCATTCGGCAGGTACAGGTCTCAACCTTTTCTTCCATTGGGGGCATAATAGTAATTCTGATCATAGTAAACACGATATTGGTCATGAAATGCAAACTTCGTCAACTCAACAATAAAACAGAGTCTCCCAAAGAAAACCAAGAAGTAACAATAAATAAACCAAGCACATCCGAAACTCACAGTCCGTGCGCCACAGTTTTCTAAAGGGATGAAACCACTCCCACGAGAATCCCTCCTCTGGGACACGTATAGTTTCAGGGTGGGGGCGCGATAAGGGTTTCTTCCCTATAAAAGCAGGGCATCAGGCCCCTTAACTCAGCACAACTCCTGCTTCTACATGTCTAAGAGCATCGCTACACAGACCACGCTAGACGAGGGAACAAGGACCATAGCAGTACAAACAGGACATCACGGATCTTGGGAAACTTCATCCCGAGTGGGTACTACACTCACACCAAGGCCGTATAACCGCAGCACGGGAGGAATTGTCAAGAGGGGCCGAAGCTCTTTGACTCGGAAGACCAGTGTCAAGTCGGTGGGCGTCCAAAAAACCGACATTAAACCCCATCGCTGCATCCCGGACTGTTTGGTGCTCCGGGAAATAACCGACGACAACATTCGTAATTGGACACCAGGCGAACAGATCGTCACGAAAAAACGCAGACATGAGGACCATCTCAGCGCGTGACCTCGGCAACACTTCCCGCTGCCTGGTCATGTGCGTGGAGGACCCCACCCTGTTCTGGGTCGCCCTGGATACGTACGGCGAGGCAGCGAAGGTCATGATACGCGAATTAAACGTACACATGATGTCGAAACAACATCTATGCCTGCCAACAATGTCCAGCATCAGGCCAGGACGACTCGTAACTGTAAAGTCTCCCAGGAAAGGGGTGGCTTCGCGGCGAGGTCACCGCAGTAAATGGGACCATCTGCAGCATCTTCTTTGGCGATTATGGGATCACGATGGACTGCCCTGTCGCGGAATTGCGATCCTTGCCACCGCGGTTCCATGCCCTCCCCTGGCAGACAGTGAGGATCCGTCTGAGGGGCGTTAAGTTACGTTCCCGCCGACCGCTCCAGAGGACGACGCGGATCGCAGAGATGGTAATGGCGAGAAGGAAGGGCCTCCTCGCCAACATACAGTCAACACTAGACGGCTTCACGGCCACGCTGACGCTCGACCGGCTACCCGGACAACCTCCACTAGACGTCGTTGACCACTGGCTGGAGCTGGGCTACGTGATACCCAGCGACGACTAAACTTTTACACCCCGCAACACCTAGCGATAAGTACACATTACATTACACTACACCCGACAATTCTTTCTCACACTCTTGTTTACAAAAGGATTTGTGGGGCGTTTTTCCTTCTTTTGAAAAGCATCGCGAGAATCGCGATGTTTTGTCTACGGGGGGAGATGTTACGTATGTGGATTTTTCCCCATACGCCGCTCTCAACCACTTTTCGAGCTCGCGTCTACGAAGGGAAAACGCCCTAAAAATCCTTTTGCTTATCACATACCACTAAGGGGGGTCATGATCTCGACCATCTGGATCACGACCATGGGAACGGGAGTGACACGACGACGACCCCGAAGAATTTCCTTATATGGAAATTTCAAATGCATCCCCACTCATTTTTGGGACTATATAAACCCTTTGGTTTCTACCCTCTGCGGTTAAAAGCAGTACAGTTACGCGTAGAGTAACGTTGTGTCACGCTCGTACCGAGTCGGTTGAATTCAGTAAGATCGAGCTAAAGTCTCTGTCGGAATCATAGTTGACCCCATAGAATCCGCGAGTTCGGTTTACATTCTATTGGGCACTTTGTAATAGCCGCTCGTACGCCCCGCATCGCCAGTGCGTCAACACCGAGCAAATTAGTGGTAATTTTCACACATTTATTACACTATTTAACCGCGACATTCACATTTGTACCAACTAATCTTGAATACACGAATGGTGTTCACTTCTAAATCGAGTTGATTCGTTAAAACCCATCTTTTACCCAGCGATCCTTATAAACTTAGTAGCGCTCACCCACTGATACAACTTTACCGCTCGAGTTGTATCAAATAAAAATTAAGAGTTACGAGGCATTAATAACAATTCCCGCGACTCCCTGATCTAGCATCAGGTTAGTTAGCAACCTTTCATCCAAATAAAGGAATTTTACCAACCTAGTGGCTCCCCGATTTCGCATCGGGTTCGTCCACGTTTAACCCTCCAACGGCTCCCTGATTTCAAATCAGGTTCGTCCGTATCCTACAGCTCCCTGGTTTCGCACCAGGTTCGTCTGTAAGTCTACCAACCTCCGAACAGCTCCCTGGTTTCGCACCAGGTTCGTCTGTGAATAATCCAACCTCCTAACAGCTCCTCGACTTCGCGTCGAGTTCGTCTGTGAACATCATCCTAGTGACACCCCGATTTCGCATCGGGTTCGTTCACGACGTTTCACCCTCCTGCGGCTCCCTGATTTCAAATCAGGTTCGTCCGCGCTTGACTCCATTCCTAGAGGCTCCCTGATTTCGCATCAGGTTCGTCCTCGCCGTCAATAATCCAAGCGGCTCCCTGATTTCGCATCAGGTTCGTCCGCGCACCTTACTAACAAATTCGTTAACCATATTCCTTGGGAAATACCCTTCTCGCCGGCCTCTCGCGTTGCCGCAGCCCCGGCTCGTAACATTTTTAAAATTTTTCTTTAATTTTTTTAAATTTTTAAAAAAATTTTTTATTATTTTTATTTATTTTAAAAAATTCTTTAATTTGTTTTTTAAATTTGTTTTAATTTTTTAACAAATTTTAAAACAAAATTTCTTTATTTTTTTCAATTTTCTTATAATTTTTTTTATTTTTTTTAAAAAAAATTTTAAATTATTTTAAAATTTTTTAAAATTTAAAAAATTTTTTTTTAATCTTTTTTAAAAAACTTGTTTTAATTTTTAAAATTTTTTTTCAAATTATATTAAAAAATTTTTTATACTTTTTTAAAATTTTTATTTCATTTATTTATTTTTTAAAATTTTAAAATTTTTTTTTATATTTTAAAATTTCTTTATAAATTTTTAAAAAAAATTTATATTACTTTTAATTTTTTTTTAATTTTTTACAAAAAAAATTTTTATTTTTTTTTAATTTTTTAAAATTTTCTTAAAATTTTTTTAAAAAATTTGTTTTAATTTTTTAACAATTTTTTTTTAAATTTTATTTATGTTTTTTAATTTTTTTTATATTTTAAATTTTTTAAAAAATTTTTAAAGAATTTTTAAAAAAATAATTTTTATTTAGTTTTCCTTTAATTCAATTATTATTATTTTTTAAAAATTTTTTTTTAATTTTTTGTTATTTTGTTTAATTTATATATTTTTTCTTATTTTTTAAATTTTTTTTAAAATTTTTTTTTTAAATTTAAAAATTTTTTTTTTATTTTTTTTTTAAATTATTTATTAATTTTTTTCTTTTTTTAAATTTTGTTTTAATTTTTTAACAATTTTTTTAAAATAATTTTATTTATGTTTTAAATTTTTTTCTTGATTTTTTTTTAATTTTTTAAAAAAAATTTAATTTTTATAATTTTCTTATAATTTCTTTTATTTTTTAAAATTTTTTTTCAAATTATATTTAAAATTTTTAAAATTTTTTTAACAATTTTTTTATAAATTTTTTTATTTATGTTTTTAAAGTTTTTTCTTAATTTTTTAAAATTTTTTAAAATTTTTCATTAATTTTTTTAAATTTTTTAAAAAAAATTTATATTTTTTTAAAATTTTTAAAAAAAATTTATATTTTTAAAATTTATATTATTTTTATTTATTTAAAAAATTTTTGTTAATTTTTTTTAAAATTTGTTTTAATTTTTTAACAAAATTTAAAACAAAATTTCTTTATTTTATTCAATTTTTTAAAATTCTAAAAAAAAATTCTTTATTTTTTTTAATTTTCTTATAATTTTTTTTATTTTTTATAAATTTTTTAAATTTTTTAAAAAAATTTAAAATTTTTTTTTAAATATTTGTTTTAATTTTTTACCAAAATTTAAAAAAATTTGTATTATTTTTTAATTTTATTAAAAAAAATTTGTTTTAATTTATAAACAAATTTTTACAAAAAATTTTATTTATATTTTAAATTTTTTTTTTATTTTTTTTAAATTCTTCTATAATTTAAAAAAAATTTAAATTTCGTTTTAATTTTTTAAAAAATTTCTAAAAAAAAATTTTATTTATGTTTTTAAATTTTTTTCTTGATTTTTTTTTAATTTTTTGAAAAAAAATTTAATTTTTATAATTTTCTTATAATTTCTTTTATTTTTAAAATTTTTTTTTCAAATTATATTTTAAATTTTTAAAATTTTTTTAAAATTTTTTTTTAATTTTTTTAAAAATATTTGTTTTAATTTTTTACCAAAATATTTGTTTTAATTTTTTACCAAAATTTAAAAAAAAATGTTTTTTTTATATTTTTTTTAAAGAAATTTGTTTTAATTTATTAACAAAATTTAAAAAAAAAATTATTTAGTTTTTGAAATTTATTTTTTTAATTTTTTAAATTTTTTTAATTTTTTTTTAAATTTTGGTTTAATTTTTTAACAATTAAAAAAAATATTTATATTTTTAAATTTTTTTTCTTAATTTTTTTTTTCATTTTTTTTTAATTTTTTAAATTTTTTTTTAAATTTTTTGTTTTTTCAAATTTTTTATTTTTTATTTATTTTTTCAATTTTTTTTTTATATTTTAAAATTTTGTTAAATTTTTTAATTTTTTTTTTAAATTTTTTTAAAAATTTTCTTTTCAAAAAATTGTTTAATTTTTTTAACAATTTTTTTAAAAAATTTTAATTTATGTTTTTAAAGTTTTTTCTTAATTTTTCTTTAATTTTTTTTTAATTTTTTAAAAAAAAATTTTAATCTTTTTTAAAAAACTTGTTTTAATTTTTTAATTTTTTTTTCAAGTTATATTAAAATTTTTTTTATACTTTTTTAAAATTTTTATTTCATTTATTTATTTTTTAAAAATTTAAATTTTTTTATATTTTAAAATTTCTTTATAAATTTTTAAAAAAATTTATATTACTTTTAAATTTTTTTTAATTTTTTACAAAAAAAAAATTATTTTTTTTTAATTTTTTAAAATTTTCTTAAATTTTTTTAAAAAAATTTGTTTTAATTTTTTAACAATTTTTTTAAAAAAAATTTTATTTATGTTTTTTAAATTTTTTTCTTAATTTTTTTTATTTCTTTTAAATTTTTTTTTTAATTTTTATTTTTTTTTTTAAATTTTTTTATGTTTTTTAAATTTTTTTTTATTTTTAAAATTTTTTATAAATTTTTTTTAAAATATTAAATTTAATTTTTTTAACAATTTTTTTGTAAATTTTTTTATTTATGTGTGACGTCCCACTATTTTTCGCGCGGTCCTATTCCAAAAATCTATTATTAAACCTCAAAACCACTCCACCGAAGTCCCTGAAACTCAACTCTTACCCCATCTCCTCAATCGTCGATCACCTTGATGTTGTACCTTAGCGGTCCCCAATACAAGATGATCGATACAAAACTCCACCTCGATGTTGTACCTTAGCGGTCCCCAACACGAGATAATCGTTACAAAACCCCTTCGCCTATTCGCCACATGTGGCACGAATCCTTCCCTTTAAAACGAATTCAAACAAGTCCATCGTTACAAAAACCCTCTTAAATCGAGACCACGTCTCAATCCCCTCTTTACGACTCACAGAGTCCAAGCCAATGTAACCCCTTTCCTATAAATCACCCGAAATCCATACGACGAGTTGAGTATCTCTTTTCGCAGTCATAAAAACCCCAGAAACCTAATTGCGACGTATATTTGGCGTACGTGACATAAATACGTCTATTAATAGACGTACCGTTTACCCCGGAAGTCCTACTACGACTTATTTCTTAAATATGTCAACGTCTTTACCGTGCGTACCCCCCGCAATACTCCTGTAAAATCTTATAAATACGAGGTCCTGAGAGGCCAGAGCCATCATTTTTCTGCTCACGAAAGTCCGTGAGCAACTAACTTATATTACTAAAAGTTTATAATTGGAAGATTCCAAAGTGTTCAAATCAGTGCTCTACGGCAACTACCGTAAGCAATTATAATTATTAATATTGTTATTCATCTCCATACCATTGACTATTATTATTTTTGTATATCAAAGCTTATTGCGAACCTTCATTATTTTGTATTACTAACGTTTAATACCTATATATTCTCATTAATGCTTTCTTTGTGTATATATATTTTTGCATTACTATTCATATTGTATTCCACGTTATATTGCATTCTAAAGCTTATTGCGATCATTTATATTTCATATTAGCAACGCTTATTGCTTCTATAATAATCTCATTTGCTTATATCTATGTACTTCATATTCATATTTTCATATTGTGATTAGTTAATATCTATATCAATGTCATGTGCCAATGCTTAAAATCCCAAGCATTAGTAATAAACCGCTTAGTTTTAAATCTCGCTTTGAATTATTGTGTGCACCCTTTGGTTACAAAGATCCCAAACAAACAAGCTGCCGCAACAGCTGATTTCTGTTAGTGAACGCGAGACGCTTACTCTGTTTACAAACATACTATTGCATGAGCCGAATAATATAACGGTAAATCCAATTACCGAGCCAAAACTAAAATAAGACCTAACAGGTGTTTCCAGGGTGTGTATTCGCCTTTTAAAACCTTCCCTGGTCGATTAGAGTGACGGATTTAATATTCGCGCCTGATCCCCTTCAAAATCCTCAGAGTGCTGGATTATAGATTCGCGCCTGAATTCCCTCAAAATCCTCAGTGTGCTGGATTCAAGATTCGCGCCTGACGTTCCTCTCCTTCCAAACCCTCAGTGTGCTGGATTATAGATTCGCGCCTGAATTCCTTTCAAACCCTCAGTGTGACGGATTCAATATTCGCGCCTAAGATCCTTCCAAACCCTCAGTGTGACGGATTTAATATTCGCGCCTGTCTTTTTCCTTCCCCATAGTCATCGTTCCTAAAGACCTCACCCGGGACGTGATATATGTTTTTAAAGTTTTTTCTTAATTTTTAAAATTTTTTAAAATTTTTCTTTAATTTTTTTAAATTTATAAAAAAATTATATTTTTTTAAATTTTTATTATTTTTATTTATTTTTAAAAAAAAAATTTATTTTTTTTAAATTTGTTTTAATTTTTTTAAATTTTTTAACAATTTTTTTTTAAAAATTTTATTTGTGTTTTTTAATTTTTTTTCTTAATTTTTTTTATTTTTAAATTTTTTTTTAATTTTTACATATTTTTAAAAAATTTTTTTGTTTTTTTTTTAATTTTTTATTTTTTTTTAAATTTTTTATTTTTTTTTAAATTTTTTATTTTTTTATTTATTTTTTAAATTTTTTTATATTTAAATTATTTTTAAATCTTTTAAATTTTTTAAAAATTATTTTAAAATTTATTTTTTAAAAATTTGTTTTAATTTTTTTAACAATTTTTTTTTTAAATTTTTTATTTATGTTTTTAAAGTTTTTTCTTAATTTTTAAATTTTTTTTAAAAAATTTCGTTTAATTTTTTTAAATTTTTTTAAAAAATTTTCTTTAATTTTCTTAAATTTTTTTTAAAAAATTTTCTTTAATTTTTTTAAAAAATTTTCTTTAATTTTTTTAAATTTTTTATTTTTTTATTTATTTTTAAAATTTAAATTTTTTTTATATTTTAAAATTTTTTATAAATTTTTTTTATTTTTTTGAATTTTTTTAAAATTTTTTTTTAAAATTTTCTTTTAAAAAAATTGTTTAAATTTTTTAACATTTTTTTTTTAAAAAAGTGTATTTATGTTTTTAAAGTTTTTTCTTTATTTTTCTTTAATTTTTTTAAATATTTTCAAAAAAAATTTTAATTTTTTTTTAAAATTTTTATTTTTTTTATTTATTTAAAAAAAAATTTTTTATATTTTAAAATTTTTTTAAATTTTTTAAAAATATCTTTAAATTTTTTTTAAAAAATTTCCTTTTTATAATATTTGTTTTAATTTTTTACCAAAATTTTTAAAAAAATTTGTATTTTTTTTAAAGAAACTTGTTTTAATTTGTTAACAAAATTTTTTCAAATTTTTTCTATTTAGTTCTTAAATTTTTTTATAATATGTTAAATTTTTTATAATTTTTCTAAAATTTATTTTAATTTTTATTTTTTTTTAATTTTGTTTTAATTTTTTAACAATTTTTTAAAAAAAATGATTTATGTTTTTAAAAATTTTTTCTTAATTTTTTTTATTTTTTAACAATTTTTTTTTAATTTTAAAAAATTTTTTTTTAATCTTTTGTTTTTTCAAATTTTTTATTTTTTTATTTATTTTTTCAATTTTTTTTTATATTTTAAAATTTTTTTAAATTTTTTAAATTTTTTTAAACATTTTTTTAAAAATTTTCTTTTTAAAAAATGTATAATTTTTTTAACAATTTTTTTAAAATTTTTTTTTATGTTTTTAAAGTTTTTTCTTAATTTTTCTTTAATTTTTTTAAATTTTTTCAAAAAAAATTTTATATTTTTTTTTAAATTTTTATTTTTTTTATTTATTTTTTAAATTTTTTTAAAATTCTTTTTTATATTTTAAATTTTTTTTATATTTTAAAATTTTTTATAAATTTTTTTTATTTTTTTGAATTTTTTTAAAATTTTTTTTTAAAATTTTCTTTTAAAAAAATTGTTTAAATTTTTTAACATTTTTTTTTTAAAAAATTGTATTTATGTTTTTAAAGTTTTTTCTTTATTTTTCTTTAATTTTTTTAAATTTTTTCAAAAAAAATTTTAATTTTTTTTTTAAATTTTTATTTTTTTTATTTATTTAAAAAAAAAATTTTTATATTTTAAAATTTTTTTTAAATTTTTTAAAAATATCTTTAAATTTTTTTTAAAAAATTTCCTTTTTATAATATTTGTTTTAATTTTTTACCAAAATTTTTAAAAAAATTTGTATTTTTTTTAAAGAAACTTGTTTTAATTTGTTAACAAAATTTTTTCAAATTTTTTCTATTTAGTTCTTAAATTTTTTTATAATATGTTAAATTTTTTATAATTTTTCTAAAATTTATTTTAATTTTTATTTTTTTTTAATTTTGTTTTAATTTTTTAACAATTTTTTAAAAAAAATGATTTATGTTTTTAAAAATTTTTTCTTAATTTTTTTTATTTTTTAACAATTTTTTTTTAATTTTAAAAAATTTTTTTTTAAATTTTTTGTTTTTTCAAATTTTTTATTTTTTATTTATTTTTTCAATTTTTTTTTTATATTTTAAAATTTTGTTAAATTTTTTAATTTTTTTTTTAATTTTTTTAAAAATTTTCTTTTCAAAAAATTGTTTAATTTTTTTAACAATTTTTTTAAAAAATTTTAATTTATGTTTTTAAAGTTTTTTCTTAATTTTTCTTTAATTTTTTTTTAATTTTTTAAAAAAAATTTTTAATCTTTTTTAAAAAACTTGTTTTACTTTTTTAATTTTTTTTTCAAGTTATATTAAAATTTTTTTTATACTTTTTTAAAATTTTTATTTCATTTATTTATTTTTTAAAAATTTAAATTTTTTTATATTTTAAAATTTCTTTATAAATTTTTAAAAAAATTTATATTACTTTTAAATTTTTTTTAATTTTTTACAAAAAAAAAATTATTTTTTTTTAATTTTTTAAAATTTTCTTAAATTTTTTTAAAAAAATTTGTTTTAATTTTTTAGCAATTTTTTTAAAAAAAATTTTATTTATGTTTTTTAAATTTTTTTCTTAATTTTTTTTATTTCTTTTAAATTTTTTTTTTAATTTTTATTTTTTTTTTTAAATTTTTTTATGTTTTTTAAATTTTTTTTTATTTTTAAAATTTTTTATAAATTTTTTTTAAAATATTAAATTTAATTTTTTTAACAATTTTTTTGTAAATTTTTTTATTTATGTGTGACGTCCCACTATTTTTCGCGCGGTCCTATTCCAAAAATCTATTATTAAACCTCAAAACCACTCCACCGAAGTCCCTGAAACTCAACTCTTACCCCATCTCCTCAATCGTCGATCACCTTGATGTTGTACCTTAGCGGTCCCCAATACAAGATGATCGATACAAAACTCCACCTCGATGTTGTACCTTAGCGGTCCCCAACACGAGATAATCGTTACAAAACCCCTTCGCCTATTCGCCACATGTGGCACGAATCCTTCCCTTTAAAACGAATTCAAACAAGTCCATCGTTACAAAAACCCTCTTAAATCGAGACCACGTCTCAATCCCCTCTTTACGACTCACAGAGTCCAAGCCAATGTAACCCCTTTCCTATAAATCACCCGAAATCCATACGACGAGTTGAGTATCTCTTTTCGCAGTCATAAAAACCCCAGAAACCTAATTGCGACGTATATTTGGCGTACGTGACATAAATACGTCTATTAATAGACGTACCGTTTACCCCGGAAGTCCTACTACGACTTATTTCTTAAATATGTCAACGTCTTTACCGTGCGTACCCCCCGCAATACTCCTGTAAAATCTTATAAATACGAGGTCCTGAGAGGCCAGAGCCATCATTTTTCTGCTCACGAAAGTCCGTGAGCAACTAACTTATATTACTAAAAGTTTATAATTGGAAGATTCCAAAGTGTTCAAATCAGTGCTCTACGGCAACTACCGTAAGCAATTATAATTATTAATATTGTTATTCATCTCCATACCATTGACTATTATTATTTTTGTATATCAAAGCTTATTGCGAACCTTCATTATTTTGTATTACTAACGTTTAATACCTATATATTCTCATTAATGCTTTCTTTGTGTATATATATTTTTGCATTACTATTCATATTGTATTCCACGTTATATTGCATTCTAAAGCTTATTGCGATCATTTATATTTCATATTAGCAACGCTTATTGCTTCTATAATAATCTCATTTGCTTATATCTATGTACTTCATATTCATATTTTCATATTGTGATTAGTTAATATCTATATCAATGTCATGTGCCAATGCTTAAAATCCCAAGCATTAGTAATAAACCGCTTAGTTTTAAATCTCGCTTTGAATTATTGTGTGCACCCTTTGGTTACAAAGATCCCAAACAAACAAGCTGCCGCAACAGCTGATTTCTGTTAGTGAACGCGAGACGCTTACTCTGTTTACAAACATACTATTGCATGAGCCGAATAATATAACGGTAAATCCAATTACCGAGCCAAAACTAAAATAAGACCTAACAGGTGTTTCCAGGGTGTGTATTCGCCTTTTAAAACCTTCCCTGGTCGATTAGAGTGACGGATTTAATATTCGCGCCTGATCCCCTTCAAAATCCTCAGAGTGCTGGATTATAGATTCGCGCCTGAATTCCCTCAAAATCCTCAGTGTGCTGGATTCAAGATTCGCGCCTGACGTTCCTCTCCTTCCAAACCCTCAGTGTGCTGGATTATAGATTCGCGCCTGAATTCCTTTCAAACCCTCAGTGTGACGGATTCAATATTCGCGCCTAAGATCCTTCCAAACCCTCAGTGTGACGGATTTAATATTCGCGCCTGTCTTTTTCCTTCCCCATAGTCATCGTTCCTAAAGACCTCACCCGGGACGTGATATATGTTTTTAAAGTTTTTTCTTAATTTTTAAAATTTTTTAAAATTTTTCTTTAATTTTTTTAAATTTATAAAAAAATTATATTTTTTTAAATTTTTATTATTTTTATTTATTTTTAAAAAAAAATTTTATTTTTTTTAAATTTGTTTTAATTTTTTTAAATTTTTTAACAATTTTTTTTTAAAAATTTTATTTGTGTTTTTTAATTTTTTTTCTTAATTTTTTTTATTTTTAAATTTTTTTTTAATTTTTACATATTTTTAAAAAATTTTTTTGTTTTTTTTTTAATTTTTTATTTTTTTTTAAATTTTTTATTTTTTTTTAAATTTTTTATTTTTTTATTTATTTTTTAAATTTTTTTATATTTAAATTATTTTTAAATCTTTTAAATTTTTTAAAAATTATTTTAAAATTTATTTTTTAAAAATTTGTTTTAATTTTTTTAACAATTTTTTTTTTAAATTTTTTATTTATGTTTTTAAAGTTTTTTCTTAATTTTTAAAATTTTTTTAAAAAATTTCGTTTAATTTTTTTAAATTTTTTTAAAAAATTTTCTTTAATTTTCTTAAATTTTTTTTAAAAAATTTTCTTTAATTTTTTTAAAAAATTTTCTTTAATTTTTTTAAATTTTTTATTTTTTTATTTATTTTTAAAATTTAAATTTTTTTTATATTTTAAAATTTTTTATAAATTTTTTTTATTTTTTTGAATTTTTTTAAAATTTTTTTTTAAAATTTTCTTTTAAAAAAATTGTTTAAATTTTTTAACATTTTTTTTTTAAAAAAGTGTATTTATGTTTTTAAAGTTTTTTCTTTATTTTTCTTTAATTTTTTTAAATATTTTCAAAAAAAATTTTAATTTTTTTTTAAAAATTTTTATTTTTTTTATTTATTTAAAAAAAAATTTTTTATATTTTAAAATTTTTTTAAATTTTTTAAAAATATCTTTAAATTTTTTTTAAAAAATTTCCTTTTTATAATATTTGTTTTAATTTTTTACCAAAATTTTTAAAAAAATTTGTATTTTTTTTAAAGAAACTTGTTTTAATTTGTTAACAAAATTTTTTCAAATTTTTTCTATTTAGTTCTTAAATTTTTTTATAATATGTTAAATTTTTTATAATTTTTCTAAAATTTATTTTAATTTTTATTTTTTTTTAATTTTGTTTTAATTTTTTAACAATTTTTTAAAAAAAATGATTTATGTTTTTAAAAATTTTTTCT
>NW_027485406.1:0-39207 GCF_050908995.1 Andrena cerasifolii
CAATATCGGTTCTAATATCGGTTTCAATATCGATTTTTCAATATCGGTTTTTCAATATTTGATTTTCAATATCGGTTCTAATATCGGATTCAATATCGTTTTTTCAATATCGGTTTTGCAATATCAGTTATTCGATATAGGTTTTTCAATATCGGTTTTTCAATATCGGTTTTTCAATATCGGTTTTGCAATATCAGTTTCTCAATATCAGTTTTTCGATATCAGTTTTTCAATATTTGTTTTTCAATATCGGTTTTTCAATATCGGTTTTTCAATATCGGTTTTTCAATATCAGTTTTTCAATATTCGTTCTCCAATATCGGTTTTTGAATATCGGTTCTAATATCGGATTTAATATCGGTTTTTCAATATCGGTTTTTCAATATCAGTTTTTCAATATTTGTTCTACAATATCGGCTTTTGAATATCGGTTCTAATATCGGATTCAATATCGGTTTTTCAATATCGGTTTTTCAATATCAGTTTTTCGATATCAGTTTTTCAATATCAGTTTTTCGATATCAGTTTTTCAATATTTGTTTTTCAATATCGGTTTTTCAATATCGGTTCTAATATCGGTTTCAATATCGATTTTTCAATATCAGTTTTTCGATATAGGTTTTTCAAATCGGTTTTTCAACATCAGTATTTCAATATTTGGTTTTCAATATCGGTTTTTGAATATCGGTTCTATTATCGGATTCAATATCGGTTTTTCAATATCGGTTTTTCAATATCAGTTTTTCGATATCAGTTTTTCAATATTTGTTTTTCAATATCGGTTTTTGAATATTTGTTCTCCAATATCGGTTTTTGAATATCGGTTTTTCAATATCGGTTCTAATATCGGATTCAATATCGGTTTTTCAATATCAGTTTTTCAATATTTGGTTTTCAATATCGGTTTTTGAATATCGGTTCTAATATCGGATTCAATATCGGTTTTTCAATATCGGTTTTTCAATATCAGTTTTTCGATATCAGTTTTTCAATATTTGTTTTTCAATATCGGTTTTTCAATATCGGTTCTAATATCGGTTTCAATATCGATTTTTCAATATCAGTTTTTCGATATAGGTTTTTCAAATCGGTTTTTCAACATCAGTATTTCAATATTTGGTTTTCAATATCGGTTTTTCAATATCGGTTTTTCAATATCGGTTTTTCAATATCAGTTTTTCAATATTTGTTCTCCAATATCGGTTTTTGAATATCGGTTCTAATATCGGATTCAATATCGGTTTTTCAATATCGGTTTTTCAATATCAGTTTTTCGATATCAGTTTTTCAATATTTGTTTTTCAATATCGGTTTTTCAATATCGGTTCTAATATCGGTTTCAATATCGATTGTTCAGTATCAGTTTTTCGATATAGGTTTTTCAATATCGGTTTTTCAATATCGGTTTTTCAATATCAGTTTTTCAATATCGGTTTTTGAATATCGGTTCTAATATCGGTTTCAATATCGATTTTTCAATATCGGTTTTTCAATATTTGTTTTTCAATATCGGTTCTAATATCGGATTCAATATCGTTTTTTCAATATCGGTTTTGCAATATCAGTTATTCGATATAGGTTTTTCAATATCGGTTTTTCAATATCGGTTTTTCAATATCGGTTTTTCAATATCGGTTTTTCAATATCAGTTTTTCAATATTTGTTCTCCAATATCGGTTTTTGAATATCGGTTCTAATATCGGATTCAATATCGGTTTTTCAATATCGGTTTTTCAATATCAGTTTTTCGATATCAGTTTTTCAATATTTGTTTTTCAATATCGGTTTTTCAATATCGGTTCTAATATCGGATTCAATATCGGTTTTTCAATATCGGTTTTTCAATATCAGTTTTTCGATATCAGTTTTTCAATATCAGTTTTTCGATATCAGTTTTTCAATATTTGTTTTTCAATATCGGTTTTTCAATATCGGTTCTAATATCGGTTTCAATATCGATTTTTCAATATCAGTTTTTCGATATAGGTTTTTCAATATCGGTATTTCAATATCGGTTTTTCAATATCAGTATTT
Source organism: Andrena cerasifolii (assembly GCF_050908995.1). Taxonomy (NCBI): domain Eukaryota; kingdom Metazoa; phylum Arthropoda; class Insecta; order Hymenoptera; family Andrenidae; genus Andrena; species Andrena cerasifolii. The sequence goes on from NW_027485406.1 coordinate 2,035, forward strand.
CAATATTTGGTTTTCAATATCGGTTTTTGAATATCGGTTCTATTATCGGATTCAATATCGGTTTTTCAATATCGGTTTTTCAATATCAGTTTTTCGATATCAGTTTTTCAATATTTGCTTTACAATATCGGTTTTTCAATATCGGTTCTAATATCGGTTTCAATATCGATTTTTCAATATCAGTTTTTCGATATAGGTTTTTCAATATCGGTTTTTCAATATCGGTTTTTCAATATCGGTTTTTCAATATCGGTTCTAATATCGGTTTTGCAATATCAGTTATTCGATATAGGTTTTTCAATATCGGTTTTTCAATATCGGTTTTTCAATATCAGTTTTTCAATATTTGTTCTCCAATATCGGTTTTTGAATATCGGTTCTAATATCGGATTCAATATCGGTTTTTCAATATCGGTTTTTCAATATCAGTTTTTCGATATCAGTTTTTCAATATTTGTTTTTCAATATCGGTTTTTCAATATCGGTTCTAATATCGGTTTCAATATCGATTTTTCAATATCGGTTTTTCAATATTTGATTTTCAATATTGGTTCTAATATCGGATTCAATATCGTTTTTTCAATATCGGTTTTGCAATATCAGTTATTCGATATAGGTTTTTCAATATCGGTTTTTCAATATCGGTTTTTCAATATCGGTTTTGCAATATCAGTTTCTCAATATCAGTTTTTCGATATCAGTTTTTCAATATTTGTTTTTCAATATCGGTTTTTCAATATCGGTTTTTCAATATCGGTTTTTCAATATCAGTTTTTCAATATTCGTTCTCCAATATCGGTTTTTGAATATCGGTTCTAATATCGGATTTAATATCGGTTTTTCAATATCGGTTTTTCAATATCAGTTTTTCAATATTTGTTCTACAATATCGGTTTTTGAATATCGGTTCTAATATCGGATTCAATATCGGTTTTTCAATATCGGTTTTTCAATATCAGTTTTTCGATATCAGTTTTTCAATATCAGTTTTTCGATATCAGTTTTTCAATATTTGTTTTTCAATATCGGTTTTTCAATATCGGTTCTAATATCGGTTTCAATATCGATTTTTCAATATCAGTTTTTCGATATAGGTTTTTCAATATCGGTTTTTCAACATCAGTATTTCAATATTTGGTTTTCAATATCGGTTTTTGAATATCGGTTCTATTATCGGATTCAATATCGGTTTTTCAATATCGGTTTTTCAATATCAGTTTTTCGATATCAGTTTTTCAATATTTGTTTTTCAATATCGGTTCTAATATCGGTTTCAATATCGATTTTTCAATATCAGTTTTTCGATATAGGTTTTTCAATATCGGTTTTTCAATATCGGTTTTTCAATATCAGTTTTTCAATATTTGGTTTTCATTATCGGTTTTTGAATATCGGTTCTATTATCGGATTCAATATCGGTTTTTCAATAGCGGTTTTTCAATATCGGTTTTTCAATATCAGTTTTTCAATATTCGTTTTTCAATATCGGTTTTTGAATATTTCTTCTCCAATATCGGTTTTTGAATATCGGTTTTTCAATATCGGTTCTAATATCGGTTTCAATATCGATTTTTCAATATCAGTTTTTCGATATGGGTTTTTCAATATCGGTTTTTCAACATCAGTATTTCAATATTTGGTTTTCAATATCGGTTTTTGAATATCGGTTCTATTATCGGATTCAATATCGGTTTTTCAATATCGGTTTTTCAATATCAGTTTTTCAATATTTGGTTTTCATTATCGGTTTTTGAATATCGGTTCTATTATCGGATTCAATATCGGTTTTTCAATATCAGTTTTTCGATATCAGTTTTTCAATATTTGCTTTACAATATCGGTTTTTCAATATCGGTTCTAATATCGGTTTCAATATCGATTTTTCAATATCAGTTTTTCGATATAGGTTTTTCAATATCGGTTTTTCAATATCGGTTTTTCAATATCAGTTTTTCAATATTTGGTTTTCAATATCGGTTTTTGAATATCGGTATTTCAATATCGGTTTTTCAATATCGGTTCTAATATCGGATTCAATATCGGTTTTGCAATATCAGTTATTCGATATAGGTTTTTCAATATCGGTTTTTCAATATCGGTTTTTCAATATCGGTTTTTCAATATCAGTTTTTCAATATTTGTTCTCCAATATCGGTTTTTGAATATCGGTTCTAATATCGGATTCAATATCGGTTTTTCAATATCGGTTTCTCAATATCAGTTTTTCGATATCAGTTTTTCAATATTTGTTTTTCAATATCGGTTTTTCAATATCGGTTTTTCAATATCGGTTTTTCAATATCAGTTTTTCAATATTCGTTCTACAATATCGGTTTTTGAATATCGGTTCTAATATCGGATTCAATATCGGTTTTTCAATATCGGTTTTTCAATATCAGTTTTTCGATATCAGTTTTTCAATATCAGTTTTTCGATATCAGTTTTTCAATATTTGTTTTTCAATATCGGTTTTTCAATATCGGTTCTAATATCGGATTCAATATCGGTTTTGCAATATCAGTTATTCGATATAGGTTTTTCAATATCGGTTTTTCAATATCGGTTTTTCAATATCAGTTTTTCAATATTTGTTCTCCAATATCGGTTTTTGAATATCGGTTCTAATATCGGATTCAATATCGGTTTTTCAATATCGGTTTTTCAATATCGGTTTTTCAATATCAGTTTTTCAATATTTGTTCTCCAATATCGGTTTTTGAATATCGGTTCTAATATCGGATTCAATATCGATTTTTCAATATCGGTTTTTCAATATTTGTTTTTCAATATCGGTTCTAATATCGGATTCAATATCGTTTTTTCAATATCGGTTTTGCAATATCAGTTATTCGATATAGGTTTTTCAATATCGGTTTTTCAATATCGGTTTTTCAATATCGGTTTTGCAATATCAGTTTCTCAATATCAGTTTTTCGATATCAGTTTTTCAATATTTGTTTTTCAATATCGGTTTTTCAATATCGGTTTTTCAATATCGGTTTTTCAATATCAGTTTTTCAATATTCGTTCTCCAATATCGGTTTTTGAATATCGGTTCTAATATCGGATTTAATATCGGTTTTTCAATATCGGTTTTTCAATATCGGTTTTTCAATATCAGTTTTTCAATATTTGTTCTACAATATCGGTTTTTGAATATCGGTTCTAATATCGGATTCAATATCGGTTTTTCAATATCGGTTTTTCAATATCAGTTTTTCGATATCAGTTTTTCAATATCAGTTTTTCGATATCAGTTTTTCAATATTTGTTTTTCAATATCGGTTTTTCAATATCGGTTCTAATATCGGTTTCAATATCGATTTTTCAATATCAGTTTTTCGATATAGGTTTTTCAATATCGGTTTTTCAATATCGGTTTTTCAATATCAGTATTTCAATATTTGGTTTTCAATATCGGTTTTTGAATATCGGTTCTATTATCGGATTCAATATCGGTTTTTCAATATCGGTTTTTCAATATCAGTTTTTCGATATCAGTTTTTCAATATTTGCTTTACAATATCGGTTTTTCAATATCGGTTCTAATATCGGTTTCAATATCGATTTTTCAATATCAGTTTTTCGATATAGGTTTTTCAATATCGGTTTTTCAATATCGGTTTTTCAATATCGGTTTTTCAATATCGGTTCTAATATCGGTTTCAATATCAGTTTTTCGATATAGGTTTTTCAATATCGGTTTTTCAATATCGGTTTTTCAATATCAGTTTTTCAATATTTGGTTTTCAATATCGGTTTTTGAATATCGGTTCTAATATCGGTTTCAATATCGGTTTTTCAATAGCGGTTTTTCAATATCGGTTTTTCAATATCAGTTTTTCAATATTCGTTTTTCAATATCGGTTTTTGAATATTTGTTCTCCAATATCGGTTTTTGAATATCGGTTTTTCAATATCGGTTCTAATATCGGATTCAATATCGGTTTTGCAATATCAGTTTTTCCATATAGGTTTTTCAATATCGGTATTTCAATATCGGTTTTTCAATATCGGTTCTAATATCGGATTCAATATCGGTTTTGCAATATCAGTTATTCGATATAGGTTTTTCAATATCGGTTTTTCAATATCGGTTTTTCAATATCAGTTTTTCAATATTTGTTCTCCAATATCGGTTTTTGAATATCGGTTCTAATATCGGATTCAATATCGGTTTTTCAATATCGGTTTTTCAATATCAGTTTTTCGATATCAGTTTTTCAATATTTGTTTTTCAATATCGGTTTTTCAATATCGGTTCTAATATCGGTTTCAATATCGATTTTTCAATATCGGTTTTTCAATATTTGATTTTCAATATCGGTTCTAATATCGGATTCAATATCGTTTTTTCAATATCGGTTTTGCAATATCAGTTATTCGATATAGGTTTTTCAATATCGGTTTTTCAATATCGGTTTTTCAATATCAGTTTTTCAATATTCGTTCTCCAATATCGGTTTTTGAATATCGGTTCTAATATCGGATTTAATATCGGTTTTTCAATATCGGTTTTTCAATATCAGTTTTTCAATATTTGTTCTACAATATCGGTTTTTGAATATCGGTTCTAATATCGGATTCAATATCGGTTTTTCAATATCGGTTTTTCAATATCAGTTTTTCGATATCAGTTTTTCAATATCAGTTTTTCGATATCAGTTTTTCAATATTTGTTTTTCAATATCGGTTTTTCAATATCGGTTCTAATATCGGTTTCAATATCGATTTTTCAATATCAGTTTTTCGATATAGGTTTTTCAATATCGGTTTTTCAACATCAGTATTTCAATATTTGGTTTTCAATATCGGTTTTTGAATATCGGTTCTATTATCGGATTCAATATCGGTTTTTCAATATCGGTTTTTCAATATCAGTTTTTCGATATCAGTTTTTCAATATTTGTTTTTCAATATCGGTTCTAATATCGGTTTCAATATCGATTTTTCAATATCAGTTTTTCGATATAGGTTTTTCAATATCGGTTTTTCAATATCGGTTTTTCAATATCAGTTTTTCAATATTTGGTTTTCATTATCGGTTTTTGAATATCGGTTCTATTATCGGATTCAATATCGGTTTTTCAATAGCGGTTTTTCAATATCGGTTTTTCAATATCAGTTTTTCAATATTCGTTTTTCAATATCGGTTTTTTGAATATTTGTTCTCCAATATCGGTTTTTGAATATCGGTTTTTCAATATCGGTTCTAATATCGGTTTCAATATCGATTTTTCAATATCAGTTTTTCGATATAGGTTTTTCAATATCGGTTTTTCAACATCAGTATTTCAATATTTGGTTTTCAATATCGGTTTTTCAATATCAGTATTTCAATATTTGGTTTTCAATATCGGTTTTTCAATATCAGTTTTTCGATATCAGTTTTTCAATATTTGCTTTACAATATCGGTTTTTTAATATCGGTTCTAATATCGGTTTCAATATCGATTTTTCAATATCAGTTTTTCGATATAGGTTTTTCAATATCGGTTTTTCAATATCGGTTTTTCAATATCGGTTTTTCAATATCGGTTCTAATATCGGTTTCAATATCAGTTTTTCGATATAGGTTTTTCAATATCGGTTTTTCAATATCGGTTTTTCAATATCAGTTTTTCAATATTTGGTTTTCAATATCGGTTTTTGAATATCGGTTCTAATATCGGTTTCAATATCGGTTTTTCAATAGCGGTTTTTCAATATCGGTTTTTCAATATCAGTTTTTCAATATTCGTTTTTCAATATCGGTTTTTGAATATTTGTTCTCCAATATCGGTTTTTGAATATCGGTTTTTCAATATCGGTTCTAATATCGGATTCAATATCGGTTTTGCAATATCAGTTTTTCCATATAGGTTTTTCAATATCGGTATTTCAATATCGGTTTTTCAATATCGGTTCTAATATCGGATTCAATATCGGTTTTGCAATATCAGTTATTCGATATAGGTTTTTCAATATCGGTTTTTCAATATCGGTTTTTCAATATCAGTTTTTCAATATTTGTTCTCCAATATCGGTTTTTGAATATCGGTTCTAATATCGGATTCAATATCGGTTTTTCAATATCGGTTTTTCAATATCAGTTTTTCGATATCAGTTTTTCAATATTTGTTTTTCAATATCGGTTTTTCAATATCGGTTCTAATATCGGTTTCAATATCGATTTTTCAATATCGGTTTTTCAATATTTGATTTTCAATATCGGTTCTAATATCGGATTCAATATCGTTTTTTCAATATCGGTTTTGCAATATCAGTTATTCGATATAGGTTTTTCAATATCGGTTTTTCAATATCGGTTTTTCAATATCAGTTTTTCAATATTCGTTCTCCAATATCGGTTTTTGAATATCGGTTCTAATATCGGATTTAATATCGGTTTTTCAATATCGGTTTTTCAATATCAGTTTTTCAATATTTGTTCTACAATATCGGTTTTTGAATATCGGTTCTAATATCGGATTCAATATCGGTTTTTCAATATCGGTTTTTCAATATCAGTTTTTCGATATCAGTTTTTCAATATCAGTTTTTCGATATCAGTTTTTCAATATTTGTTTTTCAATATCGGTTTTTCAATATCGGTTCTAATATCGGTTTCAATATCGATTTTTCAATATCAGTTTTTCGATATAGGTTTTTCAATATCGGTTTTTCAACATCAGTATTTCAATATTTGGTTTTCAATATCGGTTTTTGAATATCGGTTCTATTATCGGATTCAATATCGGTTTTTCAATATCGGTTTTTCAATATCAGTTTTTCGATATCAGTTTTTCAATATTTGTTTTTCAATATCGGTTCTAATATCGGTTTCAATATCGATTTTTCAATATCAGTTTTTCGATATAGGTTTTTCAATATCGGTTTTTCAATATCGGTTTTTCAATATCAGTTTTTCAATATTTGGTTTTCATTATCGGTTTTTGAATATCGGTTCTATTATCGGATTCAATATCGGTTTTTCAATAGCGGTTTTTCAATATCGGTTTTTCAATATCAGTTTTTCAATATTCGTTTTTCAATATCGGTTTTTTGAATATTTGTTCTCCAATATCGGTTTTTGAATATCGGTTTTTCAATATCGGTTCTAATATCGGTTTCAATATCGATTTTTCAATATCAGTTTTTCGATATAGGTTTTTCAATATCGGTTTTTCAACATCAGTATTTCAATATTTGGTTTTCAATATCGGTTTTTGAATATCGGTTCTATTATCGGATTCAATATCGGTTTTTCAATATCGGTTTTTCAATATCAGTTTTTCAATATTTGGTTTTCATTATCGGTTTTTGAATATCGGTTCTATTATCGGATTCAATATCGGTTTTTCAATATCAGTTTTTCGATATCAGTTTTTCAATATTTGCTTTACAATATCGGGTTTTCAATATCGGTTCTAATATCGGTTTCAATATCGATTTTTCAATATCAGTTTTTCGATATAGGTTTTTCAATATCGGTTTTTCAATATCGGTTTTTCAATATCAGTTTTTCAATATTTGGTTTTCAATATCGGTTTTTGAATATCGGTATTTCAATATCGGTTTTTCAATATCGGTTCTAATATCGGATTCAATATCGGTTTTGCAATATCAGTTATTCGATATAGGTTTTTCAATATCGGTTTTTCAATATCGGTTTTTCAATATCGGTTTTTCAATATCAGTTTTTCAATATTTGTTCTCCAATATCGGTTTTTGAATATCGGTTCTCATATCGGATTCAATATCAGTTTTTCAATATCAGTTTTTCGATATAGGTTTTTCAATATCGGTTTTTCAATATCAGTATTTCAATATTTGGTTTTCAATATCGGTTTTTGAATATCGGTTCTATTATCGGATTCAATATCGGTTTTTCAATATCGGTTTTTCAATATCAGTTTTTCGATATCAGTTTTTCAATATTTGCTTTACAATATCGGTTTTTCAATATCGGTTCTAATATCGGTTTCAATATCGATTTTTCAATATCAGTTTTTCGATATAGGTTTTTCAATATCGGTTTTTCAATATCAGTTTTTCAATATTTGTTCTCCAATATCGGTTTTTGAATATCGGTTCTAATATCGGTTTCAATATCGATTTTTCAATATCAGTTTTTCGATATAGGTTTTTCAATATCGGTTTTTCAATATCAGTTTTTCAATATTTGGTTTTCAATATCGGTTTTTGAATATCGGTTCTAATATCGGTTTCAATATCGGTTTTTCAATAGCGTTTTTTCAATATCGGTTTTTCAATATCAGTTTTTCAATATTTGTTCTCCAATATCGGTTTTTGAATATCGGTTCTAATATCGGATTCAATATCAGTTTTTCAATATCAGTTTTTCAATATTCGTTTTTCAATATCGGTTTTTGAATATTTGTTCTCCAATATCGGTTTTTGAATATCGGTTTTTCAATATCGGTTGTAATATCGGATTCAATATCGGTTTTGCAATATCAGTTTTTCCATATAGGTTTTTCAATATCGGTATTTCAATATCGGTTTTTCAATATTTGCTTTACAATATCGGTTTTTCAATATCGGTTCTAATATCGGTTTCAATATCGATTTTTCAATATCAGTTTTTCGATATAGGTTTTTCAATATCGGTTTTTCAATATCGGTTTTTCAATATCAGTTTTTCAATATTTGGTTTTCAATATCGGTTTTTGAATATCGGTTCTAATATCGGTTTCAATATCGGTTTTTCAATAGCGGTTTTTCAATATCGGTTTTTCAATATCAGTTTTTCAATATTCGTTTTTCAATATCGGTTTTTGAATATGTGTTCTCCAATATCGGTTTTTGAATATCGGTTTTTCAATATCGGTTCTAATATCGGATTCAATATCGGTTTTGCAATATCAGTTTTTCCATATAGGTTTTTCAATATCGGTATTTCAATATCGGTTCTAATATCGGATTCAATATCGGTTTTGCAATATCAGTTATTCGATATAGGTTTTTCAATATCGGTTTTTCAATATCGGTTTTTCAATATCGGTTTTTCAATATCAGTTTTTCAATATTTGTTCTCCAATATCGGTTTTTGAATATCGGTTCTAATATCGGATTCAATATCGGTTTTTCAATATCGGTTTTTCAATATCAGTTTTTCGATATCAGTTTTTCAATATTTGTTTTTCAATATCGGTTTTTCAATATCGGTTCTAATATCGGTTTCAATATCGATTGGTCAATATCAGTTTTTCGATATAGGTTTTTCAATATCGGTTTTTCAATATCGGTTTTTCAATATCAGTTTTTCAATATTTGGTTTTCAATATCGGTTTTTGAATATCGGTATTTCAATATCGGTTTTTCAATATCGGTTCTAATATCGGATTCAATATCGGTTTTGCAATATCAGTTATTCGATATAGGTTTTTCAATATCGGTTTTTCAATATCGGTTTTTCAATATCGGTTTTTCAATATCAGTTTTTCAATATTTGTTCTCCAATATCGGTTTTTGAATATCGGTTCTAATATCGGATTCAATATCAGTTTTTCAATATCAGTTTTTCGATATAGGTTTTTCAATATCGGTTTTTCAATATCAGTATTTCAATATTTGGTTTTCAATATTCGTTCTCCAATATCGGTTTTTGAATATCGGTTCTAATATCGGATTTAATATCGGTTTTTCAATATCGGTTTTTCAATATCGGTTTTTCAATATCAGTTTTTCAATATTTGTTCTACAATATCGGTTTTTGAATATCGGTTCTAATATCGGATTCAATATCGGTTTTTCAATATCGGTTTTTCAATATCGGTTTTTCAATATCAGTTTTTCAATATTTGGTTTTCATTATCGGTTTTTGAATATCGGTTCTATTATCGGATTCAATATCGGTTTTTCAATAGCGGTTTTTCGATATCAGTTTTTCAACATCAGTTTTTCGATATCAGTTTTTCAATATTTGTTTTTCAATATCGGTTTTTCAATATCGGTTCTAATATCGGTTTCAATATCGATTTTTCAATATCAGTTTTTCGATATAGGTTTTTCAATATCGGTTTTTCAATATCGGTTTTTCAATATCAGTATTTCAATATTTGGTTTTCAATATCGGTTTTTGAATATCGGTTTTTCAATATCAGTTTTTCGATATCAGTTTTTCAATATTTGTTTTTCAATATCGGTTTTTCAATATCGGTTCTAATATCGGTTTCAATATCGATTTTTCAATATCAGTTTTTCGATATAGGTTTTTCAATATCGGTTTTTCAATATCGGTTTTTCAATATCAGTTTTTCAATATTTGGTTTTCATTATCGGTTTTTGAATATCGGTTCTATTATCGGATTCAATATCGGTTTTGCAATATCAGTTATTCGATATAGGTTTTTCAATATCGGTTTTTCAATATCGGTTTTTCAATATCGGTATTTCAATATCGGTTCTAATATCGGATTCAATATCGGTTTTGCAATATCAGTTATTCGATATAGGTTTTTCAATATCGGTTTTTCAATATCGGTTTTTCAATATCGGTTTTTCAATATCAGTTTTTCAATATTTGTTCTCCAATATCGGTTTTTGAATATCGGTTCTAATATCGGATTCAATATCGGTTTTTCAATATCGGTTTTTCAATATCAGTTTTTCGATATCAGTTTTTCAATATTTGTTTTTCAATATCGGTTTTTCAATATCGGTTCTAATATCGGTTTCAATATCGATTGGTCAATATCAGTTTTTCGATATAGGTTTTTCAATATCGGTTTTTCAATATCGGTTTTTCAATATCAGTTTTTCAATATTTGGTTTTCAATATCGGTTTTTGAATATCGGTATTTCAATATCGGTTTTTCAATATCGGTTCTAATATCGGATTCAATATCGGTTTTGCAATATCAGCTATTCGATATAGGTTTTTCAATATCGGTTTTTCAATATCGGTTTTTCAATATCGGTTTTTCAATATCAGTTTTTCAATATTTGTTCTACAATATCGGTTTTTGAATATCGGTTCTAATATCGGATTCAATATCGGTTTTTCAATATCGGTTTTTCAATATCGGTTTTTCAATATCAGTTTTTCAATATTTGGTTTTCATTATCGGTTTTTGAATATCGGTTCTATTATCGGATTCAATATCGGTTTTTCAATAGCGGTTTTTCAATATCGGTTTTTCAATATCAGTTTTTCAATATTCGTTTTTCAATATCGGTTTTTGAATATTTGTTCTCCAATATCGGTTTTTGAATATCGGTTTTTCAATATCGGTTCTAATATCGGATTCAATATCGGTTTTGCAATATCAGTTATTCGATATAGGTTTTTCAATATCGGTTTTTCAATATCGGTTTTTCAATATCGGTTTTTCAATATCAGTTTTTCGATATCAGTTTTTCAACATCAGTTTTTCGATATCAGTTTTTCAATATTTGTTTTTCAATATCGGTTTTTCAATATCGGTATTTCAATATCGGTTCTAATATCGGATTCAATATCGGTTTTGCAATATCAGTTATTCGATATAGGTTTTTCAATATCGGTTTTTCAATATCGGTTTTTCAATATCGGTTTTTCAATATCAGTTTTTCAATATTTGTTCTCCAATATCGGTTTTTGAATATCGGTTCTAATATCGGATTCAATATCGGTTTTTCAATATCGGTTTTTCAATATCAGTTTTTCGATATCAGTTTTTCAATATTTGTTTTTCAATATCGGTTTTTCAATATCGGTTCTAATATCGGTTTCAATATCGATTGGTCAATATCAGTTTTTCGATATAGGTTTTTCAATATCGGTTTTTCAATATCGGTTTTTCAATATCAGTTTTTCAATATTTGGTTTTCAATATCGGTTTTTGAATATCGGTATTTCAATATCGGTTTTTCAATATCGGTTCTAATATCGGATTCAATATCGGTTTTGCAATATCAGTTATTCGATATAGGTTTTTCAATATCGGTTTTTCAATATCGGTTTTTCAATATCGGTTTTTCAATATCAGTTTTTCAATATTTGTTCTCCAATATCGGTTTTTGAATATCGGTTCTAATATCGGATTCAATATCAGTTTTTCAATATCAGTTTTTCGATATAGGTTTTTCAATATCGGTTTTTCAATATCAGTATTTCAATATTTGGTTTTCAATATTCGTTCTCCAATATCGGTTTTTGAATATCGGTTCTAATATCGGATTTAATATCGGTTTTTCAATATCGGTTTTTCAATATCGGTTTTTCAATATCAGTTTTTCAATATTTGTTCTACAATATCGGTTTTTGAATATCGGTTCTAATATCGGATTCAATATCGGTTTTTCAATATCGGTTTTTCAATATCGGTTTTTCAATATCAGTTTTTCAATATTTGGTTTTCATTATCGGTTTTTGAATATCGGTTCTATTATCGGATTCAATATCGGTTTTTCAATAGCGGTTTTTCGATATCAGTTTTTCAACATCAGTTTTTCGATATCAGTTTTTCAATATTTGTTTTTCAATATCGGTTTTTCAATATCGGTTCTAATATCGGTTTCAATATCGATTTTTCAATATCAGTTTTTCGATATAGGTTTTTCAATATCGGTTTTTCAATATCGGTTTTTCAATATCAGTATTTCAATATTTGGTTTTCAATATCGGTTTTTGAATATCGGTTTTTCAATATCAGTTTTTCGATATCAGTTTTTCAATATTTGTTTTTCAATATCGGTTTTTCAATATCGGTTCTAATATCGGTTTCAATATCGATTTTTCAATATCAGTTTTTCGATATAGGTTTTTCAATATCGGTTTTTCAATATCGGTTTTTCAATATCAGTTTTTCAATATTTGGTTTTCATTATCGGTTTTTGAATATCGGTTCTATTATCGGATTCAATATCGGTTTTGCAATATCAGTTATTCGATATAGGTTTTTCAATATCGGTTTTTCAATATCGGTTTTTCAATATCGGTATTTCAATATCGGTTCTAATATCGGATTCAATATCGGTTTTGCAATATCAGTTATTCGATATAGGTTTTTCAATATCGGTTTTTCAATATCGGTTTTTCAATATCGGTTTTTCAATATCAGTTTTTCAATATTTGTTCTCCAATATCGGTTTTTGAATATCGGTTCTAATATCGGATTCAATATCGGTTTTTCAATATCGGTTTTTCAATATCAGTTTTTCGATATCAGTTTTTCAATATTTGTTTTTCAATATCGGTTTTTCAATATCGGTTCTAATATCGGTTTCAATATCGATTGGTCAATATCAGTTTTTCGATATAGGTTTTTCAATATCGGTTTTTCAATATCGGTTTTTCAATATCAGTTTTTCAATATTTGGTTTTCAATATCGGTTTTTGAATATCGGTATTTCAATATCGGTTTTTCAATATCGGTTCTAATATCGGATTCAATATCGGTTTTGCAATATCAGCTATTCGATATAGGTTTTTCAATATCGGTTTTTCAATATCGGTTTTTCAATATCAGTTTTTCAATATTTGTTCTCCAATATCGGTTTTTGAATATCGGTTCTAATATCGGATTCAATATCAGTTTTTCAATATCAGTTTTTCGATATAGGTTTTTCAATATCGGTTTTTCAATATCAGTATTTCAATATTTGGTTTTCAATATTCGTTCTCCAATATCGGTTTTTGAATATCGGTTCTAATATCGGATTTAATATCGGTTTTTCAATATCGGTTTTTCAATATCGGTTTTTCAATATCAGTTTTTCAATATTTGTTCTACAATATCGGTTTTTGAATATCGGTTCTAATATCGGATTCAATATCGGTTTTTCAATATCGGTTTTTCAATATCGGTTTTTCAATATCAGTTTTTCAATATTTGGTTTTCATTATCGGTTTTTGAATATCGGTTCTATTATCGGATTCAATATCGGTTTTTCAATAGCGGTTTTTCAATATCGGTTTTTCAATATCAGTTTTTCAATATTCGTTTTTCAATATCGGTTTTTGAATATTTGTTCTCCAATATCGGTTTTTGAATATCGGTTTTTCAATATCGGTTCTAATATCGGATTCAATATCGGTTTTGCAATATCAGTTATTCGATATAGGTTTTTCAATATCGGTTTTTCAATATCGGTTTTTCAATATCGGTTTTTCAATATCAGTTTTTCGATATCAGTTTTTCAACATCAGTTTTTCGATATCAGTTTTTCAATATTTGTTTTTCAATATCGGTTTTTCAATATCGGTTCTAATATCGGTTTCAATATCGATTTTTCAATATCAGTTTTTCGATATAGGTTTTTCAATATCGGTTTTTCAATATCGGTTTTTCAATATCAGTATTTCAATATTTGGTTTTCAATATCGGTTTTTGAATATCGGTTTTTCAATATCAGTTTTTCGATATCAGTTTTTCAATATTTGTTTTTCAATATCGGTTTTTCAATATCGGTTCTAATATCGGTTTCAATATCGATTTTTCAATATCAGTTTTTCGATATAGGTTTTTCAATATCGGTTTTTCAATATCGGTTTTTCAATATCAGTTTTTCAATATTTGGTTTTCATTATCGGTTTTTGAATATCGGTTCTATTATCGGATTCAATATCGGTTTTGCAATATCAGTTATTCGATATAGGTTTTTCAATATCGGTTTTTCAATATCGGTTTTTCAATATCGGTTTTTCAATATCGGTTTTTCAATATCAGTTTTTCAATATTTGTTCTACAATATCGGTTTTTGAATATCGGTTCTAATATCGGATTCAATATCGGTTTTTCAATATCGGTTTTTCAATATCAGTTTTTCGATATCAGTTTTTCAATATTTGTTTTTCAATATCGGTTTTTCAATATCGGTTCTAATATCGGTTTCAATATCGATTTTTCAATATCAGTTATTCGATATAGGTTTTTCAATATCGGTTTTTCAATATCGGATTTTCAATATCAGTTTTTCAATATTTGTTCTCCAATATCGGTTTTTGAATATCGGTTCTAATATCGGATTCAATATCGGTTTTTCAATATCGGTTTTTCAATATCAGTTTTTCGATATCAGTTTTTCAATATTTGTTTTTCAATATCGGTTTTTCAATATCGGTTCTAATATCGGTTTCAATATCGATTGGTCAATATCAGTTTTTCGATATAGGTTTTTCAATATCGGTTTTTCAATATCAGTTTTTCGATATCAGTTTTTCAACATCAGTTTTTCGATATCAGTTTTTCAATATTTGGTTTTCAATATCGGTTTTTGAATATCGGTATTTCAATATCGGTTTTTCAATATCGGTTCTAATATCGGATTCAATATCGGTTTTGCAATATCAGTTATTCGATATAGGTTTTTCAATATCGGTTTTTCAATATCGGTTTTTCAATATCGGTTTTTCAATATCAGTTTTTCAATATTTGTTCTCCAATATCGGTTTTTCAATATCGGTTCTAATATCGGATTCAATATCGGTTTTGCAATATCAGTTATTCGATATAGGTTTTTCAATATCGGTTTTTCAATATCGGTTCTAATATCGGTTTCAATATCGATTGGTCAATATCAGTTTTTCGATATAGGTTTTTCAATATCGGTTTTTCAATATCGGTTTTTCAATATCAGTTTTTCAATATTTGTTCTACAATATCGGTTTTTGAATATCGGTTCTAATATCGGATTCAATATCGGTTTTTCAATATCGGTTTTTCAATATCGGTTTTTCAATATCAGTTTTTCAATATTTGGTTTTCATTATCGGTTTTTGAATATCGGTTCTATTATCGGATTCAATATCGGTTTTTCAATAGCGGTTTTTCAATATCGGTTTTTCAATATCAGTTTTTCAATATTCGTTTTTCAATATCGGTTTTTGAATATTTGTTCTCCAATATCGGTTTTTGAATATCGGTTTTTCAATATCGGTTCTAATATCGGATTCAATATCGGTTTTGCAATATCAGTTATTCGATATAGGTTTTTCAATATCGGTTTTTCAATATCGGTTTTTCAATATCGGTTTTTCAATATCAGTTTTTCGATATCAGTTTTTCAACATCAGTTTTTCGATATCAGTTTTTCAATATTTGTTTTTCAATATCGGTTTTTCAATATCGGTTCTAATATCGGTTTCAATATCGATTTTTCAATATCAGTTTTTCGATATAGGTTTTTCAATATCGGTTTTTCAATATCGGTTTTTCAATATCAGTATTTCAATATTTGGTTTTCAATATCGGTTTTTAATATCGGTTTTTCAATATCAGTTTTTCGATATCAGTTTTTCAATATTTGTTTTTCAATATCGGTTTTTCAATATCGGTTCTAATATCGGTTTCAATATCGATTTTTCAATATCAGTTTTTCGATATAGGTTTTTCAATATCGGTTTTTCAATATCGGTTTTTCAATATCAGTTTTTCAATATTTGGTTTTCATTATCGGTTTTTGAATATCGGTTCTATTATCGGATTCAATATCGGTTTTGCAATATCAGTTATTCGATATAGGTTTTTCAATATCGGTTTTTCAATATCGGTTTTTCAATATCGGTTTTTCAATATCGGTTTTTCAATATCGGTTTTTCAATATCAGTTTTTCAATATTTGTTCTACAATATCGGTTTTTGAATATCGGTTCTAATATCGGATTCAATATCGGTTTTTCAATATCGGTTTTTCAATATCAGTTTTTCGATATCAGTTTTTCAATATTTGTTTTTCAATATCGGTTTTTCAATATCGGTTCTAATATCGGTTTCAATATCGATTTTTCAATATCAGTTATTCGATATAGGTTTTTCAATATCGGTTTTTCAATATCGGTTTTTCAATATCAGTTTTTCAATATTTGTTCTCCAATATCGGTTTTTGAATATCGGTTCTAATATCGGATTCAATATCGGTTTTTCAATATCGGTTTTTCAATATCAGTTTTTCGATATCAGTTTTTCAATATTTGTTTTTCAATATCGGTTTTTCAATATCGGTTCTAATATCGGTTTCAATATCGATTTTTCAATATCAGTTTTTCGATATAGGTTTTTCAATATCGGTTTTTCAATATCGGTTTTTCAATATCAGTATTTCAATATTTGGTTTTCAATATCGGTTTTTGAATATCGGTTTTTCAATATCAGTTTTTCGATATCAGTTTTTCAATATTTGTTTTTCAATATTGGTTTTTCAATATCGGTTTTTCAATATCGGTTTTTCAATATCAGTTTTTCAATATTTGGTTTTCATTATCGGTTTTTGAATATCGGTTCTATTATCGGATTCAATATCGGTTTTTCAATAGCGGTTTTTCAATATCGGTTTTTCAATATCAGTTTTTCAATATTCGTTTTTCAATATCGGTTTTTGAATATTTGTTCTCCAATATCGGTTTTTGAATATCGGTTTTTCAATATCGGTTCTAATATCGGATTCAATATCGGTTTTGCAATATCAGTTATTCGATATAGGTTTTTCAATATCGGTTGTTCAATATCGGTTTTTCAATATCGGTTTTTCAATATCAGTTTTTCGATATCAGTTTTTCAACATCAGTTTTTCGATATCAGTTTTTCAATATTTGTTTTTCACTATCGGTTCTAATATCGGTTTCAATATCGATTTTTCAATATCAGTTATTCGATATAGGTTTTTCAATATCGGTTTTTCAATATCGGTTTTTCAATATCAGTTTTTCAATATTTGTTCTCCAATATCGGTTTTTGAATATCGGTTCTAATATCGGATTCAATATCGGTTTTTCAATATCGGTTTTTCAATATCAGTTTTTCGATATCAGTTTTTCAATATTTGTTTTTCAATATCGGTTTTTCAATATCGGTTCTAATATCGGTTTCAATATCGATTGGTCAATATCAGTTTTTCGATATAGGTTTTTCAATATCGGTTTTTCAATATCAGTTTTTCGATATCAGTTTTTCAACATCAGTTTTTCGATATCAGTTTTTCAATATTTGGTTTTCAATATCGGTTTTTGAATATCGGTATTTCAATATCGGTTTTTCAATATCGGTTCTAATATCGGTTTCAATATCGATTTTTCAATATCAGTTTTTCGATATAGGTTTTTCAATATCGGTTTTTCAATATCGGTTTTTCAATATCAGTATTTCAATATTTGGTTTTCAATATCGGTTTTTAATATCGGTTTTTCAATATCAGTTTTTCGATATCAGTTTTTCAATATTTGTTTTTCAATATCGGTTTTTCAATATCGGTTCTAATATCGGTTTCAATATCGATTTTTCAATATCAGTTTTTCGATATAGGTTTTTCAATATCGGTTTTTCAATATCGGTTTTTCAATATCAGTTTTTCAATATTTGGTTTTCATTATCGGTTTTTGAATATCGGTTCTATTATCGGATTCAATATCGGTTTTGCAATATCAGTTATTCGATATAGGTTTTTCAATATCGGTTTTTCAATATCGGTTTTTCAATATCGGTTTTTCAATATCGGTTTTTCAATATCGGTTTTTCAATATCAGTTTTTCAATATTTGTTCTACAATATCGGTTTTTGAATATCGGTTCTAATATCGGATTCAATATCGGTTTTTCAATATCGGTTTTTCAATATCAGTTTTTCGATATCAGTTTTTCAATATTTGTTTTTCAATATCGGTTTTTCAATATCGGTTCTAATATCGGTTTCAATATCGATTTTTCAATATCAGTTATTCGATATAGGTTTTTCAATATCGGTTTTTCAATATCAGTATTTCAATATTTGGTTTTCAATATCGGTTTTTGAATATCGGTTTTTCAATATCAGTTTTTCGATATCAGTTTTTCAATATTTGTTTTTCAATATCGGTTTTTCAATATCGGTTTTTCAATATCGGTTTTTCAATATCAGTTTTTCAATATTTGGTTTTCATTATCGGTTTTTGAATATCGGTTCTATTATCGGATTCAATATCGGTTTTTCAATAGCGGTTTTTCAATATCGGTTTTTCAATATCAGTTTTTCAATATTCGTTTTTCAATATCGGTTTTTGAATATTTGTTCTCCAATATCGGTTTTTGAATATCGGTTTTTCAATATCGGTTCTAATATCGGATTCAATATCGGTTTTGCAATATCAGTTATTCGATATAGGTTTTTCAATATCGGTTGTTCAATATCGGTTTTTCAATATCGGTTTTTCAATATCAGTTTTTCGATATCAGTTTTTCAACATCAGTTTTTCGATATCAGTTTTTCAATATTTGTTTTTCACTATCGGTTCTAATATCGGTTTCAATATCGATTTTTCAATATCAGTTATTCGATATAGGTTTTTCAATATCGGTTTTTCAATATCGGTTTTTCAATATCAGTTTTTCAATATTTGTTCTCCAATATCGGTTTTTGAATATCGGTTCTAATATCGGAATCAATATCGGTTTTTCAATATCGGTTTTTCAATATCAGTTTTTCGATATCAGTTTTTCAATATTTGTTTTTCAATATCGGTTTTTCAATATCGGTTCTAATATCGGTTTCAATATCGATTGGTCAATATCAGTTTTTCGATATAGGTTTTTCAATATCGGTTTTTCAATATCAGTTTTTCGATATCAGTTTTTCAACATCAGTTTTTCGATATCAGTTTTTCAATATTTGGTTTTCAATATCGGTTTTTGAATATCGGTATTTCAATATCGGTTTTTCAATATCGGTTCTAATATCGGATTCAATATCGGTTTTGCAATATCAGTTATTCGATATAGGTTTTTCAATATCGGTTTTTCAATATCGGTTTTTCAATATCGGTTTTTCAATATCAGTTTTTCAATATTTGTTCTCCAATATCGGTTTTTGAATATCGGTTCTAATATCGGATTCAATATCAGTTTTTCAATATCAGTTTTTCGATATAGGTTTTTCAATATCGGTTTTTCAATATCAGTATTTCAATATTTGGTTTTCAATATTCGTTCTCCAATATCGGTTTTTGAATATCGGTTCTAATATCGGATTTAATATCGGTTTTTCAATATCGGTTTTTCAATATCGGTTTTTCAATATCAGTTTTTCAATATTTGTTCTACAATATCGGTTTTTGAATATCGGTTCTAATATCGGATTCAATATCGGTTTTTCAATATCGGTTTTTCAATATCGGTTTTTCAATATCAGTTTTTCAATATTTGGTTTTCATTATCGGTTTTTGAATATCGGTTCTATTATCGGATTCAATATCGGTTTTTCAATAGCGGTTTTTCAATATCGGTTTTTCAATATCAGTTTTTCAATATTCGTTTTTCAATATCGGTTTTTGAATATTTGTTCTCCAATATCGGTTTTTGAATATCGGTTTTTCAATATCGGTTCTAATATCGGATTCAATATCGGTTTTGCAATATCAGTTATTCGATATAGGTTTTTCAATATCGGTTTTTCAATATCGGTTTTTCAATATCGGTTTTTCAATATCAGTTTTTCGATATCAGTTTTTCAACATCAGTTTTTCGATATCAGTTTTTCAATATTTGTTTTTCAATATCGGTTTTTCAATATCGGTTCTAATATCGGTTTCAATATCGATTTTTCAATATCAGTTTTTCGATATAGGTTTTTCAATATCGGTTTTTCAATATCGGTTTTTCAATATCAGTATTTCAATATTTGGTTTTCAATATCGGTTTTTGAATATCGGTTTTTCAATATCAGTTTTTCGATATCAGTTTTTCAATATTTGTTTTTCAATATCGGTTTTTCAATATCGGTTCTAATATCGGTTTCAATATCGATTTTTCAATATCAGTTTTTCGATATAGGTTTTTCAATATCGGTTTTTCAATATCGGTTTTTCAATATCAGTTTTTCAATATTTGGTTTTCATTATC
This sequence comes from Andrena cerasifolii, assembly GCF_050908995.1. Lineage (NCBI taxonomy): Eukaryota > Metazoa > Arthropoda > Insecta > Hymenoptera > Andrenidae > Andrena > Andrena cerasifolii. Next base: position 22,828 of record NW_027485406.1, read on the forward strand.
GGTTTTTGAATATCGGTTCTATTATCGGATTCAATATCGGTTTTGCAATATCAGTTATTCGATATAGGTTTTTCAATATCGGTTTTTCAATATCGGTTTTTCAATATCGGTTTTTCAATATCGGTTTTTCAATATCAGTTTTTCAATATTTGTTCTACAATATCGGTTTTTGAATATCGGTTCTAATATCGGATTCAATATCGGTTTTTCAATATCGGTTTTTCAATATCAGTTTTTCGATATCAGTTTTTCAATATTTGTTTTTCAATATCGGTTTTTCAATATCGGTTCTAATATCGGTTTCAATATCGATTTTTCAATATCAGTTATTCGATATAGGTTTTTCAATATCGGTTTTTCAATATCGGTTTTTCAATATCGGTTTTTCAATATCAGTTTTTCAATATTTGTTCTCCAATATCGGTTTTTGAATATCGGTTCTAATATCGGATTCAATATCGGTTTTTCAATATCGGTTTTTCAATATCAGTTTTTCGATATCAGTTTTTCAATATTTGTTTTTCAATATTGGTTTTTCAATATCGGTTCTAATATCGGTTTCAATATCGATTGGTCAATATCAGTTTTTCGATATAGGTTTTTCAATATCGGTTTTTCAATATCAGTTTTTCGATATCAGTTTTTCAACATCAGTTTTTCGATATCAGTTTTTCAATATTTGTTTTTCAATATCGGTTTTTCAATATCGGTTCTAATATCGGTTTCAATATCGATTTTTCAATATCAGTTTTTCGATATAGGTTTTTCAATATCGTTTTTTCAATATCGGTTTTTCAATATCAGTATTTCAATATTTGGTTTTCAATATCGGTTTTTGAATATCGGTTTTTCAATATCAGTTTTTCGATATCAGTTTTTCAATATTTGTTTTTCAATATCGGTTTTTCAATATCGGTTCTAATATCGGTTTCAATATCGATTTTTCAATATCAGTTTTTCGATATAGGTTTTTCAATATCGGTTTTTCAATATCGGTTTTTCAATATCAGTTTTTCAATATTTGGTTTTCATTATCGGTTTTTGAATATCGGTTCTATTATCGGATTCAATATCGGTTTTGCAATATCAGTTTTTCAATATCGGTTTTTGAATATCGGTTCTAATATCGGTTTCAATATCGATTTTTCAATATCGGTTTTTCAATATTTGTTTTTCAATATCGGTTCTAATATCGGATTCAATATCGTTTTTTCAATATCGGTTTTGCAATATCAGTTATTCGATATAGGTTTTTCAATATCGGTTTTTCAATATCGGTTTTGCAATATCAGTTTCTCAATATCAGTTTTTCGATATCAGTTTTTCAATATTTGTTTTTCAATATCGGTTTTTCAATATCGGTTTTTCAATATCGGTTTTTCAATATCAGTTTTTCAATATTCGTTCTCCAATATCGGTTTTTGAATATCGGTTCTAATATCGGAGTCAATATCGGTTTTTCAATATCGGTTTTTCAATATCAGTTTTTCGATATCAGTTTTTCAACATCAGTTTTTCGATATCAGTTTTTCAATATTTGTTTTTCAATATCGGTTTTTCAATATCGGTTCTAATATCGGTTTCAATATCGATTTTTCAATATCAGTTTTTCGATATAGGTTTTTCAATATCGGTTTTTCAATATCGGTTTTTCATTATCAGTATTTCAATATTTGGTTTTCAATATCGGTTTTTGAATATCGGTTTTTCAATATCAGTTTTTCGATATCAGTTTTTCAATATTTGTTTTTCAATATCGGTTTTTCAATGTCGGTTCTAATATCGGTTTCAATATCGATTTTTCAATATCAGTTTTTCGATATAGGTTTTTCAATATCGGTTTTTCAATATCGGTTTTTCAATATCAGTTTTTCAATATTTGGTTTTCATTATCGGTTTTTGAATATCGGTTCTATTATCGGATTCAATATCGGTTTTGCAATATCAGTTATTCGATATAGGTTTTTCAATATCGGTTTTTCAATATCGGTTTTTCAATATCGGTTTTTCAATATCGGTTTTTCAATATCAGTTTTTCAATATTTGTTCTACAATATCGGTTTTTGAATATCGGTTCTAATATCGGATTCAATATCGGTTTTTCAATATCAGTTTTTCGATATCAGTTTTTCAATATTTGTTTTTCAATATCGGTTTTTCAATATCGGTTCTAATATCGGTTTCAATATCGATTTTTCAATATCAGTTATTCGATATAGGTTTTTCAATATCGGTTTTTCAATGTCGGTTTTTCAATATCGGTTTTTCAATATCAGTTTTTCAATATTTGTTCTCCAATATCGGTTTTTGAATATCGGTTCTAATATCGGATTCAATATCGGTTTTTCAATATCGGTTTTTCAATATCAGTTTTTCGATATCAGTTTTTCAATATTTGTTTTTCAATATCGGTTTTTCAATATCGGTTCTAATATCGGTTTCAATATCGATTGTTCAATATCAGTTTTTCGATATAGGTTTTTCAATATCGGTTTTTCAATATCGGTTTTTCAATATCAGTTTTTCAATATCGGTTTTTGAATATCGGTTCTAATATCGGTTTCAATATCGATTTTTCAATATCGGTTTTTCAATATTTGTTTTTCAATATCGGTTCTAATATCGGATTCAATATCGTTTTTTCAATATCGGTTTTGCAATATCAGTTATTCGATATAGGTTTTTCAATATCGGTTTTTCAATATCGGTTTTGCAATATCAGTTTCTCAATATCAGTTTTTCGATATCAGTTTTTCAATATCGTTTTTTCATTATCGGTTTTTCAATATCAGTATTTCAATATTTGGTTTTCAATATCGGTTTTTGAATATCGGTTTTTCAATATCAGTTTTTCGATATCAGTTTTTCAATATTTGTTTTTCAATATCGGTTTTTCAATATCGGTTCTAATATCGGTTTCAATATCGATTTTTCAATATCAGTTTTTCGATATAGGTTTTTCAATATCGGTTTTTCAATATCGGTTTTTCAATATCAGTTTTTCAATATTTGGTTTTCATTATCGGTTTTTGAATATCGGTTCTATTATCGGATTCAATATCGGTTTTGCAATATCAGTTATTCGATATAGGTTTTTCAATATCGGTTTTTCAATATCGGTTTTTCAATATCGGTTTTTCAATATCGGTTTTTCAATATCAGTTTTTCAATATTTGTTCTACAATATCGGTTTTTGAATATCGGTTCTAATATCGGATTCAATATCGGTTTTTCAATATCGGTTTTTCAATATCAGTTTTTCGATATCAGTTTTTCAATATTTGTTTTTCAATATCGGTTTTTCAATATCGGTTCTAATATCGGTTTCAATATCGATTTTTCAATATCAGTTATTCGATATAGGTTTTTCAATATCGGTTTTTCAATATCGGTTTTTCAATATCGGTTTTTCAATATCAGTTTTTCAATATTTGTTCTCCAATATCGGTTTTTGAATATCGGTTCTAATATCGGATTCAATATCGGTTTTTCAATATCGGTTTTTCAATATCAGTTTTTCGATATCAGTTTTTCAATATTTGTTTTTCAATATCGGTTTTTCAATATCGGTTCTAATATCGGTTTCAATATCGATTGGTCAATATCAGTTTTTCGATATAGGTTTTTCAATATCGGTTTTTCAATATCGGTTTTTCAATATCAGTTTTTCAATATCGGTTTTTGAATATCGGTTCTAATATCGGTTTCAATATCGATTTTTCAATATCGGTTTTTCAATATTTGTTTTTCAATATCGGTTCTAATATCGGATTCAATATCGTTTTTTCAATATCGGTTTTGCAATATCAGTTATTCGATATAGGTTTTTCAATATCGGTTTTTCAATATCGGTTTTTCAATATCGGTTTTGCAATATCAGTTTCTCAATATCAGTTTTTCGATATCAGTTTTTCAATATTTGTTTTTCAATATCGGTTTTTCAATATCGGTTTTTCAATATCGGTTTTTCAATATCAGTTTTTCAATATTTGGTTTTCATTATCGGTTTTTGAATATCGGTTCTATTATCGGATTCAATATCGGTTTTGCAATATCAGTTATTCGATATAGGTTTTTCAATATCGGTTTTTCAATATCGGTTTTTCAATATCGGTTTTTCAATATCAGTTTTTCAATATTTGTTCTACAATATCGGTTTTTGAATATCGGTTCTAATATCGGATTCAATATCGGTTTTTCAATATCGGTTTTTCAATATCAGTTTTTCGATATCAGTTTTTCAATATTTGTTTTTCAATATCGGTTTTTCAATATCGGTTCTAATATCGGTTTCAATATCGATTTTTCAATATCAGTTTTTCGATATAGGTTTTTCAATATCGGTTTTTCAATATCGGTTTTTCAATATCAGTTTTTCAATATTTGGTTTTCATTATCGGTTTTTGAATATCGGTTCTATTATCGGATTCAATATCGGTTTTGCAATATCAGTTAGTCGATATAGGTTTTTCAATATCGGTTTTTCAATATCGGTTTTTCAATATCGGTTTTTCAATATCGGTTTTTCAATATCAGTTTTTCAATATTTGTTCTACAATATCGGTTTTTGAATATCGGTTCTAATATCGGATTCAATATCGGTTTTTCAATATCAGTTTTTCGATATCAGTTTTTCAATATTTGTTTTTCAATATCGGTTTTTCAATATCGGTTCTAATATCGGTTTCAATATCGATTTTTCAATATCAGTTATTCGATATAGGTTTTTCAATATCGGTTTTTCAATATCGGTTTTTCAATATCGGTTTTTCAATATCAGTTTTTCAATATTTGTTCTCCAATATCGGTTTTTGAATATCGGTTCTAATATCGGATTCAATATCGGTTTTTCAATATCGGTTTTTCAATATCAGTTTTTCGATATCAGTTTTTCAATATTTGTTTTTCAATATCGGTTTTTCAATATCGGTTCTAATATCGGTTTCAATATCGATTGTTCAATATCAGTTTTTCGATATAGGTTTTTCAATATCGGTTTTTCAATATCAGTTTTTCAATATCGGTTTTTGAATATCGGTTCTAATATCGGTTTCAATATCGATTTTTCAATATCGGTTTTTCAATATTTGTTTTTCAATATCGGTTCTAATATCGGATTCAATATCGTTTTTTCAATATCGGTTTTGCAATATCAGTTATTCGATATAGGTTTTTCAATATCGGTTTTTCAATATCGGTTTTTCAATATCGGTTTTGCCATATCAGTTATTCGATATAGGTTTTTCAATATCGGTTTTTCAATATCGGTTTTTCAATATCGGTTTTTCAATATCGGTTTTTCAATATCAGTTTTTCAATATTCGTTCTCCAATATCGGTTTTTGAATATCGGTTCTAATATCGGATTTAATATCGGTTTTTCAATATCGGTTTTTCAATATCGGTTTTTCAATATCGGTTTTTCAATATCAGTTTTTCAATATTTGTTCTACAATATCGGTTTTTGAATATCGGTTCTAATATCGGATTCAATATCGGTTTTTCAATATCGGTTTTTCAATATCAGTTTTTCGATATCAGTTTTTCAATATCAGTTTTTCGATATCAGTTTTTCAATATTTGTTTTTCAATATCGGTTTTTCAATATCGGTTCTAATATCGGTTTCAATATCGATTTTTCAATATCAGTTTTTCGATATAGGTTTTTCAATATCGGTTTTTCAATATCGGTTTTTCAATATCAGTATTTCAATATTTGGTTTTCAATATCGGTTTTTGAATATCGGTTCTATTATCGGATTCAATATCGGTTTTTCAATATCGGTTTTTCAATATCAGTTTTTCGATATCAGTTTTTCAATATTTGTTTTTCAATATCGGTTTTTCAATATCGGTTCTAATATCGGTTTCAATATCGATTTTTCAATATCAGTTTTTCGATATAGGTTTTTCAATATCGGTTTTTCAATATCGGTTTTTCAATATCAGTTTTTCAATATTTGGTTTTCATTATCGGTTTTTGAATATCGGTTCTATTATCGGATTCAATATCGGTTTTGCAATATCAGTTATTCGATATAGGTTTTTCAATATCGGTTTTTCAATATCGGTTTTTCAATATCGGTTCTAATATCGGATTCAATATCGGTTTTTCAATATCAGTTTTTCGATATCAGTTTTTCAATATTTGTTTTTCAATATCGGTTTTTCAATATCGGTTCTAATATCGGTTTCAATATCGATTTTTCAATATCAGTTTTTCGATATAGGTTTTTCAATATCGGTTTTTCAATATCGGTTTTTCAATATCAGTTTTTCAATATTTGGTTTTCATTATCGGTTTTTGAATATCGGTTCTATTATCGGATTCAATATCGGTTTATCAATATCGATTTTTCAATATCAGTTTTTCGATATAGGTTTTTCAATATCGGTTTTTCAATATCGGTTTTTCAATATCGGTTTTTCAATATCGGTTCTAATATCGGTTTCAATATCAGTTTTTCGATATAGGTTTTTCAATATCGGTTTTTCAATATCGGTTTTTCAATATCAGTTTTTCAATATTTGGTTTTCATTATCGGTTTTTGAATATCGGTTCTAATATCGGTTTCAATATCGGTTTTTCAATAGCGGTTTTTCAATATCGGTTTTTCAATATCAGTTTTTCAATATTCGTTTTTCAATATCGGTTTTTGAATATTTGTTCTCCAATATCGGTTTTTGAATATCGGTTTTTCAATATCGGTTCTAATATCGGATTCAATATCGGTTTTGCAATATCAGTTTTTCCATATAGGTTTTTCAATATCGGTATTTAATATCGGTTTTTCAATATCGGTTCTAATATCGGATTCAATATCGGTTTTGCAATATCAGTTATTCGATATAGGTTTTTCAATATCGGTTTTTCAATATCGGTTTTTCAATATCGGTTTTTCAATATCAGTTTTTCAATATTTGTTCTACAATATCGGTTTTTGAATATCGGTTCTAATATCGGATTCAATATCGGTTTTTCAATATCGGTTTTTCAATATCAGTTTTTCGATATCAGTTTTTCAATATCAGTTTTTCGATATCAGTTTTTCAATATTTGTTTTTCAATATCGGTTTTTCAATATCGGTTCTAATATCGGTTTCAATATCGATTTTTCAATATCAGTTTTTCGATATAGGTTTTTCAATATCGGTTTTTCAATATCGGTTTTTCAATATCAGTATTTCAATATTTGGTTTTCAATATCGGTTTTTGAATATCGGTTCTATTATCGGATTCAATTTCGGTTTTTCAATATCGGTTTTTCAATATCAGTTTTTCGATATCAGTTTTTCAATATTTGTTTTTCAATATCGGTTTTTCAATATCGGTTCTAATATCGGTTTCAATATCGATTTTTCAATATCAGTTTTTCGATATAGGTTTTTCAATATCGGTTTTTCAATATCGGTTTTTCAATATCAGTTTTTCAATATTTGGTTTTCATTATCGGTTTTTGAATATCGGTTCTATTATCGGATTCAATATCGGTTTTGCAATATCAGTTATTCGATATAGGTTTTTCAATATCGGTTTTTCAATATCGGTTTTTCAATATCGGTTTTTCAATATCAGTTTTTCAATATTTGTTCTACAATATCGGTTTTTGAATATCGGTTCTAATATCGGATTCAATATCGGTTTTTCAATATCGGTTTTTCAATATCAGTTTTTCGATATCAGTTTTTCAATATTTGTTTTTCAATATCGGTTTTTCAATATCGGTTCTAATATCGGTTTCAATATCGATTTTTCAATATCAGTTTTTCGATATAGGTTTTTCAATATCGGTTTTTCAATATCGGTTTTTCAATATCAGTTTTTCAATATTTGGTTTTCATTATCGGTTTTTGAATATCGGTTCTATTATCGGATTCAATATCGGTTTTTCAATATCGGTTTTGCAATATCAGTTTTTCCATATAGGTTTTTCAATATCGGTTTTTCAATATCGGTTTTTCAATATCGGTTTTGCAATATCAGTTTCTCAATATCAGTTTTTCGATATCAGTTTTTCAATATTTGTTTTTCAATATCGGTTTTTCAATATCGGTTTTTCAATATCGGTTTTTCAATATCAGTTTTTCAATATTCGTTCTCCAATATCGGTTTTTGAATATCGGTTCTAATATCGGATTTAATATCGGTTTTTCAATATCGGTTCTAATATCGGTTTCAATATCGATTTTTCAATATCAGTTTTTCGAGATAGGTTTTTCAATATCGGTTTTTCAATATCGGTTTTTCAATATCAGTTTTTCAATATTTGGTTTTCATTATCGGTTTTTGAATATCGGTTCTATTATCGGATTCAATATCGGTTTTTCAATAGCGGTTTTTCAATATCGGTTTTTCAATATCAGTTTTTCAATATTCGTTTTTCAATATCGGTTTTTGAATATTTGTTCTCCAATATCGGTTTTTGAATATCGGTTTTTCAATATCGGTTCTAATATCGGATTCAATATCGGTTTTGCAATATCAGTTATTCGATATAGGTTTTTCAATATCGGTTGTTCAATATCGGTTTTTCAATATCGGTTTTTCAATATCAGTTTTTCGATATCAGTTTTTCAACATCAGTTTTTCGATATCAGTTTTTCAATATTTGTTTTTCAATATCGGTTTTTCAATATCGGTTTTTCAATATCAGTTTTTCGATATCAGTTTTTCAACATCAGTTTTTCGATATCAGTTTTTCAATATTTGGTTTTCAATATCGGTTTTTGAATATCGGTATTTCAATATCGGTTTTTCAATATCGGTTTTTCAATATCGGTTTTTCAATATCGGTTTTTCAATATCGGTTTTTCAATATCAGTTTTTCAATATTTGGTTTTCATTATCGGTTTTTGAATATCGGTTCTATTATCGGATTCAATATCGGTTTTTCAATAGCGGTTTTTCAATATCGGTTTTTCAATATCAGTTTTTCAATATTCGTTTTTCAATATCGGTTTTTGAATATTTGTTCTCCAATATCGGTTTTTGAATATCGGTTTTTCAATATCGGTTCTAATATCGGATTCAATATCGGTTTTGCAATATCAGTTATTCGATATAGGTTTTTCAATATCGGTTTTTCAATATCGGTTTTTCAATATCGGTTTTTCAATATCAGTTTTTCGATATCAGTTTTTCAACATTAGTTTTTCGATATCAGTTTTTCAATATTTGTTTTTCAATATCGGTTTTTCAATATCGGTTCTAATATCGGTTTCAATATCGATTTTTCAATATCAGTTTTTCGATATAGGTTTTTCAATATCGGTTTTTCAATATCGGTTTTTCAATATCAGTATTTCAATATTTGGTTTTCAATATCGGTTTTTGAATATCGGTTTTTCAATATCAGTTTTTCGATATCAGTTTTTCAATATTTGTTTTTCAATATCGGTTTTTCAATATCGGTTCTAATATCGGTTTCAATATCGATTTTTCAATATCAGTTTTTCGATATAGGTTTTTCAATATCGGTTTTTCAATATCGGTTTTTCAATATCAGTTTTTCAATATTTGGTTTTCATTATCGGTTTTTGAATATCGGTTCTATTATCGGATTCAATATCGGTTTTGCAATATCAGTTATTCGATATAGGTTTTTCAATATCGGTTTTTCAATATCGGTTTTTCAATATCGGTTTTTCAATATCGGTTTTTCAATATCAGTTTTTCAATATTTGTTCTACAATATCGGTTTTTGAATATCGGTTCTAATATCGGATTCAATATCGGTTTTTCAATATCGGTTTTTCAATATCAGTTTTTCGATATCAGTTTTTCAATATTTGTTTTTCAATATCGGTTTTTCAATATCGGTTCTAATATCGGTTTCAATATCGATTTTTCAATATCAGTTATTCGATATAGGTTTTTCAATATCGGTTTTTCAATATCGGTTTTTCAATATCAGTTTTTCAATATTTGTTCTCCAATATCGGTTTTTGAATATCGGTTCTAATATCGGATTCAATATCGGTTTTTCAATATCGGTTTTTCAATATCAGTTTTTCGATATCAGTTTTTCAATATTTGTTTTTCAATATCGGTTTTTCAATATCGGTTCTAATATCGGTTTCAATATCGATTGGTCAATATCAGTTTTTCGATATAGGTTCTTCAATATCGGTTTTTCAATATCAGTTTTTCGATATCAGTTTTTCAACATCAGTTTTTCGATATCAGTTTTTCAATATTTGTTTTTCAATATCGGTTTTTCAATATCGGTTCTAATATCGGTTTCAATATCGATTTTTCAATATCAGTTTTTCGATATAGGTTTTTCAATATCGTTTTTTCAATATCGGTTTTTCAATATCAGTATTTCAATATTTGGTTTTCAATATCGGTTTTTGAATATCGGTTTTTCAATATCAGTTTTTCGATATCAGTTTTTCAATATTTGTTTTTCAATATCGGTTTTTCAATATCGGTTCTAATATCGGTTTCAATATCGATTTTTCAATATCAGTTTTTCGATATAGGTTTTTCAATATCGGTTTTTCAATATCGGTTTTTCAATATCAGTTTTTCAATATTTGGTTTTCATTATCGGTTTTTGAATATCGGTTCTATTATCGGATTCAATATCGGTTTTGCAATATCAGTTATTCGATATAGGTTTTTCAATATCGGTTTTTCAATATCGGTTTTTCAATATCGGTTTTTCAATATCGGTTTTTCAATATCAGTTTTTCAATATTTGTTCTACAATATCGGTTTTTGAATATCGGTTCTAATATCGGATTCAATATCGGTTTTTCAATATCGGTTTTTCAATATCAGTTTTTCGATATCAGTTTTTCAATATTTGTTTTTCAATATCGGTTTTTCAATATCGGTTCTAATATCGGTTTCAATATCGATTTTTCAATATCAGTTATTCGATATAGGTTTTTCAATATCGGTTTTTCAATATCGGTTTTTCAATATCAGTTTTTCAATATTTGTTCTCCAATATCGGTTTTTGAATATCGGTTCTAATATCGGATTCAATATCGGTTTTTCAATATCGGTTTTTCAATATCAGTTTTTCGATATCAGTTTTTCAATATTTGTTTTTCAATATCGGTTTTTCAATATCGGTTCTAATATCGGTTTCAATATCGATTGGTCAATATCAGTTTTTCGATATAGGTTTTTCAATATCGGTTTTTCAATATCGGTTTTTCAATATCAGTTTTTCAATATCGGTTTTTGAATATCGGTTCTAATATCGGTTTCAATATCGATTTTTCAATATCGGTTTTTCAATATTTGTTTTTCAATATTTGTTTTTCAATATCGGTTCTAATATCGGATTCAATATCGTTTTTTCAATATCGGTTTTGCAATATCAGTTATTCGATATAGGTTTTTCAATATCGGTTTTTCAATATCGGTTTTTCAATATCGGTTTTGCAATATCAGTTTCTCAATATCAGTTTTTCGATATCAGTTTTTCAATATTTGTTTTTCAATATCGGTTTTTCAATATCGGTTTTTCAATATCGGTTTTTCAATATCAGTTTTTCAATATTCGTTCTCCAATATCGGTTTTTGAATATCGGTTCTAATATCGGATTCAATATCGGTTTTTCAATATCGGTTTTTCAATATCAGTTTTTCGATATCAGTTTTTCAACATCAGTTTTTCGATATCAGTTTTTCAATATTTGTTTTTCAATATCGGTTTTTCAATATCGGTTCTAATATCGGTTTCAATATCGATTTTTCAATATCAGTTTTTCGATATAGGTTTTTCAATATCGGTTTTTCAATATCGGTTTTTCATTATCAGTATTTCAATATTTGGTTTTCAATATCGGTTTTTGAATATCGGTTTTTCAATATCAGTTTTTCGATATCAGTTTTTCAATATTTGTTTTTCAATATCGGTTTTTCAATATCGGTTCTAATATCGGTTTCAATATCGATTTTTCAATATCAGTTTTTCGATATAGGTTTTTCAATATCGGTTTTTCAATATCGGTTTTTCAATATCAGTTTTTCAATATTTGGTTTTCATTATCGGTTTTTGAATATCGGTTCTATTATCGGATTCAATATCGGTTTTGCAATATCAGTTATTCGATATAGGTTTTTCAATATCGGTTTTTCAATATCGGTTTTTCAATATCGGTTTTTCAATATCGGTTTTTCAATATCAGTTTTTCAATATTTGTTCTACAATATCGGTTTTTGAATATCGGTTCTAATATCGGATTCAATATCGGTTTTTCAATATCAGTTTTTCGATATCAGTTTTTCAATATTTGTTTTTCAATATCGGTTTTTCAATATCGGTTCTAATATCGGTTTCAATATCGATTTTTCAATATCAGTTATTCGATATAGGTTTTTCAATATCGGTTTTTCAATGTCGGTTTTTCAATATCGGTTTTTCAATATCAGTTTTTCAATATTTGTTCTCCAATATCGGTTTTTGAATATCGGTTCTAATATCGGATTCAATATCGGTTTTTCAATATCGGTTTTTCAATATCAGTTTTTCGATATCAGTTTTTCAATATTTGTTTTTCAATATCGGTTTTTCAATATCGGTTCTAATATCGGTTTCAATATCGATTGTTCAATATCAGTTTTTCGATATAGGTTTTTCAATATCGGTTTTTCAATATCGGTTTTTCAATATCAGTTTTTCAATATCGGTTTTTGAATATCGGTTCTAATATCGGTTTCAATATCGATTTTTCAATATCGGTTTTTCAATATTTGTTTTTCAATATCGGTTCTAATATCGGATTCAATATCGTTTTTTCAATATCGGTTTTGCAATATCAGTTATTCGATATAGGTTTTTCAATATCGGTTTTTCAATATCGGTTTTGCAATATCAGTTTCTCAATATCAGTTTTTCGATATCAGTTTTTCAATATCGTTTTTTCAATATCGGTTTTTCAATATCAGTATTTCAATATTTGGTTTTCAATATCGGTTTTTGAATATCGGTTTTTCAATATCAGTTTTTCGATATCAGTTTTTCAATATTTGTTTTTCAATATCGGTTTTTCAATATCGGTTCTAATATCGGTTTCAATATCGATTTTTCAATATCAGTTTTTCGATATAGGTTTTTCAATATCGGTTTTTCAATATCGGTTTTTCAATATCAGTTTTTCAATATTTGGTTTTCATTATCGGTTTTTGAATATCGGTTCTATTATCGGATTCAATATCGGTTTTGCAATATCAGTTATTCGATATAGGTTTTTCAATATCGGTTTTTCAATATCGGTTTTTCAATATCGGTTTTTCAATATCGGTTTTTCAATATCAGTTTTTCAATATTTGTTCTACAATATCGGTTTTTGAATATCGGTTCTAATATCGGATTCAATATCGGTTTTTCAATATCGGTTTTTCAATATCAGTTTTTCGATATCAGTTTTTCAATATTTGTTTTTCAATATCGGTTTTTCAATATCGGTTCTAATATCGGTTTCAATATCGATTTTTCAATATCAGTTATTCGATATAGGTTTTTCAATATCGGTTTTTCAATATCGGTTTTTCAATATCGGTTTTTCAATATCAGTTTTTCAATATTTGTTCTCCAATATGGGTTTTTGAATATCGGTTCTAATATCGGATTCAATATCGGTTTTTCAATATCGGTTTTTCAATATCAGTTTTTCGATATCAGTTTTTCAATATTTGTTTTTCAATATCGGTTTTTCAATATCGGTTCTAATATCGGTTTCAATATCGATTGGTCAATATCAGTTTTTCGATATAGGTTTTTCAATATCGGTTTTTCAATATCGGTTTTTCAATATCAGTTTTTCAATATCGGTTTTTGAATATCGGTTCTAATATCGGTTTCAATATCGATTTTTCAATATCGGTTTTTCAATATTTGTTTTTCAATATCGGTTCTAATATCGGATTCAATATCGTTTTTTCAATATCGGTTTTGCAATATCAGTTATTCGATATAGGTTTTTCAATATCGGTTTTTCAATATCGGTTTTTCAATATCGGTTTTGCAATATCAGTTTCTCAATATCAGTTTTTCGATATCAGTTTTTCAATATTTGTTTTTCAATATCGGTTTTTCAATATCGGTTTTTCAATATCGGTTTTTCAATATCAGTTTTTCAATATTTGGTTTTCATTATCGGTTTTTGAATATCGGTTCTATTATCGGATTCAATATCGGTTTTGCAATATCAGTTATTCGATATAGGTTTTTCAATATCGGTTTTTCAATATCGGTTTTTCAATATCGGTTTTCAATATCAGTTTTTCAATATTTGTTCTACAATATCGGTTTTGAATATCGGTTCTAATATCGGATTCAATATCGGTTTTTCAATATCGGTTTTTCAATATCAGTTTTCGATATCAGTTTTTCAATATTTGTTTTTCAATATCAGTTTTTCGATATCAGTTTTTCAATATTTGTTTTTCAATATCGATTTTTCAATATCGGTTTTTCAATATTTGTTTTTCAATATCGGTTCTAATATCGGATTCAATATCGTTTTTTCAATATCGGTTTTGCAATATCAGTTATTCGATATAGGTTTTTCAATATCGGTTTTTCAATATCGGTTTTGCAATATCAGTTTCTCAATATCAGTTTTTCGATATCAGTTTTTCAATATTTGTTTTTCAATATCGGTTTTTCAATATCGGTTTTTCAATATCGGTTTTTCAATATCAGATTTTCAATATTCGTTCTCCAATATCGGTTTTTGAATATCGGTTCTAATATCGGATTCAATATCGGTTTTTCAATATCGGTTTTTCAATATCAGTTTTTCGATATCAGTTTTTCAACATCAGTTTTTCGATATCAGTTTTTCAATACTTGTTTTTCAATATCGGTTTTTCAATATCGGTTCTAATATCGGTTTCAATATCGATTTTTCAATATCAGTTTTTCGATATAGGTTTTTCAATATCGGTTTTTCAATATCGGTTTTTCATTATCAGTATTTCAATATTTGGTTTTCAATATCGGTTTTTGAATATCGGTTTTTCAATATCAGTTTTTCGATATCAGTTTTTCAATATTTGTTTTTCAATATCGGTTTTTCAATATCGGTTCTAATATCGGTTTCAATATCGATTTTTCAATATCAGTTTTTCGATATAGGTTTTTCAATATCGGTTTTTCAATATCGGTTTTTCAATATCAGTTTTTCAATATTTGGTTTTCATTATCGGTTTTTGAATATCGGTTCTATTATCGGATTCAATATCGGTTTTGCAATATCAGTTATTCGATATAGGTTTTTCAATATCGGTTTTTCAATATCGGTTTTTCAATATCGGTTTTTCAATATCGGTTTTTCAATATCAGTTTTTCAATATTTGTTCTACAATATCGGTTTTTGAATATCGGTTCTAATATCGGATTCAATATCGGTTTTTCAATATCAGTTTTTCGATATCAGTTTTTCAATATTTGTTTTTCAATATCGGTTTTTCAATATCGGTTCTAATATCGGTTTCAATATCGATTTTTCAATATCAGTTATTCGATATAGGTTTTTCAATATCGGTTTTTCAATGTCGGTTTTTCAATATCGGTTTTTCAATATCAGTTTTTCAATATTTGTTCTCCAATATCGGTTTTTGAATATCGGTTCTAATATCGGATTCAATATCGGTTTTTCAATATCGGTTTTTCAATATCAGTTTTTCGATATCAGTTTTTCAATATTTGTTTTTCAATATCGGTTTTTCAATATCGGTTCTAATATCGGTTTCAATATCGATTGTTCAATATCAGTTTTTCGATATAGGTTTTTCAATATCGGTTTTTCAATATCGGTTTTTCAATATCAGTTTTTCAATATCGGTTTTTGAATATCGGTTCTAATATCGGTTTCAATATCGATTTTTCAATATCGGTTTTTCAATATTTGTTTTTCAATATCGGTTCTAATATCGGATTCAATATCGTTTTTTCAATATCGGTTTTGCAATATCAGTTATTCGATATAGGTTTTTCAATATCGGTTTTTCAATATCGGTTTTGCAATATCAGTTTCTCAATATCAGTTTTTCGATATCAGTTTTTCAATATCGTTTTTTCAATATCGGTTTTTCAATATCAGTATTTCAATATTTGGTTTTCAATATCGGTTTTTGAATATCGGTTTTTCAATATCAGTTTTTCGATATCAGTTTTTCAATATTTGTTTTTCAATATCGGTTTTTCAATATCGGTTCTAATATCGGTTTCAATATCGATTTTTCAATATCAGTTTTTCGATATAGGTTTTTCAATATCGGTTTTTCAATATCGGTTTTTCAATATCAGTTTTTCAATATTTGGTTTTCATTATCGGTTTTTGAATATCGGTTCTATTATCGGATTCAATATCGGTTTTGCAATATCAGTTATTCGATATAGGTTTTTCAATA